>NC_069500.1:423408845-423708845 GCF_027579735.1 Bombina bombina | reverse complement strand
TTATTTTTAACCCCTAATCTGCCGCTCCTTAAACCGCCGCTACCTACATTATCCCTATGTACCCCTAATCTGCTGCCCCTAACACCGCCGACCCCTATATTATATTTATTAACCCCTAATCTGCCCCCCACAACGTCGCCTCCACCTGCCTACACTTATTAACCCCTAATCTGCCGAGCGGACCGCACCTCTGCTATAATAAAGTTATTAACCCCTAATCCGCCTCACTCCCGCCTCAATAACCCTATAATAAATAGTATTAACCCCTAATCTGCCCTCCCTAACATCGCCGACACAAAACTTCAATTATTAACCCCTAATCTGCTGACCGAATCTCGCCGCTACTGTAATAAATGGATTAACCCCTAAAGCTAAATCTAACACTAACACCCCCCTAAGTTAAATATAATTTTTATCTAACGAAATAAATTAACTTATTAAATAAATTATTCCTATTTAAAGCTAAATACTTACCTGTAAAATAAACCCTAATATAGCTACAATATAAATTATAATTATATTATAGCTATTTTAGGATTAATATTTATTTTACAGGCAACTTTGTATTTATTTTAACCAGGTACAATAGCTATTAAATAGTTAAGAACTATTTAATAGCTAAAATAGTTAAAATAATTACAAAATTACCTGTAAAATAAATCCTAACCTAAGTTACAATTAAACCTAACACTACACTATCAATAAATTAATTAAATACAATACCTACAATTATCTACAATTAAACCTAACACTACACTATCAATAAATTAATTAAATAAAATACCTACAATTAGATAAACTAACTAAAGTACAAAAAATAAAAAAAAACTAAGTTACAAAAAATAAAAAAATATTTACAAACATTAGAAAAATATTACAACAATTTTAAACTAATTACACCTACTCTAAGCCCCCTAATAAAATAACAAAGCCCCCCAAAATAAAAAAATGCCCTACCCTATTCTAAATTAAAAAAGTTCAAAGCTCTTTTACCTTACCAGCCCTGAAAAGGGCCATTTGCGGGGCATGCCCCAAAGAATTCAGCTCTTTTGCCTGTAAAAAAAACATACAATACCCCCCCCCCAACATTACAACCCACCACCTACCCCTAATCTAACCCAAACCCCCCTTAAATAAACCTAACACTAAGTCCCTGAAGATCTCCCTACCTTGTCTTCACCTCACCGGGTCCCGATCTGTCCAGAAGAGGGTCCGAAGTCTTGATCCAAGCCCAAGCGGGGGGCTGAAGAGTGACGTCCATCTTCGGGCTGAAGTCTGGATCCAAGCGGCGGCTGAAGAAATCCATCATCGGGCTGAAGTCGGAAGTCCATCATCGGGATGAAGTCTTCTATCAAGCCGCATCTTCAATCTTCTTTCTTCCGGAGCGGAGCCATCTTCTTCCCAGCCGACGCGGATCCAACCTCTTCAAGCGACGCCTACTAGCGGAATGACGGTTCCTTTAAATGACGTCATCCAAGATGGCGTCCCTCGAATTCCGATTGGCTGATAGGATTCTATGAGCCAATCGGAATTAAGGTAGGAAAATTCTGATTGGCTGATGGAATCAGCCAATCAGAATCAAGCTCAATCCGATTGGCTGATCCAATCAGCCAATCAGATTGAGCTTGCATTCTATTGGCTGATCGGAACAGCCAATAGAATGCAAGCTCAATCTGATTGGCTGATTGGATCAGCCAATCGGATTGAACTTGATTCTGATTGGCTGATTCCATCAGCCAATCAGAATTTTCCTACCGTAATTCCGATTGGCTGATAGAATCCTATCAGCCAATCGGAATTCGAGGGACGCCATCTTGGATGATGTCATTTAAAGGAACCGTCATTCGGCTAGTAGGCATGGCTTGAAGAGGTTGGATCCGCGTCGGCTGGAAAGAAGATGGCTCCGCTCCGCTACGGAAGAAAGAAGATTGAAGATGCGGCTTGATAGAAGACTTTATCCCGATGATGGACTTTCGACTTCAGCCCGATGATGGATTTCTTCAGCCGCCGCTTGGATCCAGACTTCAGCCCCGAGGATGGACGTCACTCTTCAGCCCCCAGCTTGGGCTTGGATCAAGACTTCGGACCCTCTTCTGGACAGATCGGGACCCAGTGAGGTGAAGACAAGGTAGGGAGATCTTCAGGGGCTTAGTATTAGGTTTATTTAAGGGGGGTTTGGGTTAGATTAGGGGTATGTGGGTGGTGGGTTGTAATGTTGGGGAGGGGGGTATTGTATGTTTTTTTTTACAGGCAAAAGAGCTGAATTCTTTGGGGCATGCCCGCAAATGGCCCTTTTCAGGGCTGGTAAGGTAAAAGAGCTTTGAACTTTTTTAATTTAGAATAGGGTAGGGCATTTTTTAATTTTGGGGGGCTTTGTTATTTTATTAGGGGGCTTAGAGTAGGTGTAATTAGTTTAAAATTGTTGTAATATTTTTCTAATGTTTGTAAATATTTTTTTATTTTTTGTACTTTAGTTAGTTTATTTAATTGTATTTATTTGTAGGTATTTTATTTAAGTAATTTATTGATAGTGTAGTGTTGGGTTTAATTGTAGATAATTGTAGGTATTTTATTTAATTAATTTATTGATAGTGTAGTGTTAGGTTTAATTGTAACTTAGGTTAGGATTTATTTTAAAGGTAATTTTGTAATTATTTTAACTATTTTAGCTATTAAATAGTTCTTAACTATTTAATAGCTATTGTACCTGGTTAAAATAAAGTTCATTTATTTCGTTAGATAAAAATTATATTTAACTTAGGGAGGGGTTAGGGTTAGAATTAGCTTTAGGGGTTAATACATTTATTAGAATAGCGGTGAGCTCCAGTCGGCAGATTAGGGGTTAATGTTTGAAGTTAGGTGTCGGCGATGTTAGGGAGGGCAGATTAGGGGTTAATACTATTTATTATAGGGTTATTGAGGCGGGAGTGAGGCGGTTAATAACTTTATTATAATAGCGGTGCGGTCCGGTCGGCAGATTAGGGGTTAATAAGTAGGCAGGTGGAGGCGACGTTGATGGGGCAGATTAGGGGTTAATAAATATAATATAGGGGTCGGCGGTATTAGGGGCAGCAGATTAGGGGTACATAGGGATAATTTAGCTGGCATCGGTGTACGGAGCGGCAGATTAGGGGTTAAAAATTGTAATCGAGTGGCGGCGATGTGGGGGGACCTCGGTTTAGGGGTACATAGGTAGTTTATGGGTGTTAGTGTACTTTAGAGCACAGTAGTTAAGAGCTTTATAAACCGGCGTTAGCCCAGAAAGCTCTTAACTACTGACTTTTTTCTGCGGTTGGAGTTTTGTCGTTAGATTTCTAACGCTCACTTCAGCCACGACTCTAAATACCGGCGTTAGAAAGATCCCATTGAAAAGATAGGATACGCAAATGGCGTAGGGGGATCTGCGGTATGGAAAAGTCGCGGCTGGAAAGTGAGCGTTAGACCATTTAATGACTGGCTCCAAATACCAGAGGGCGGTAAAAACCAGCGTTAGGACCCTCTAACGCTGGTTTTGACGGCTACCGCCCAACTCTAAATCTAGGCCTAAGATAGCATTTCCAATTAAGGAATAAACACATTTAATCAAACCCAAAAGCTTAAAGGGACACTAAAGCCACATTTTTTTCTTTCATGATTCAGATAGAGCATGCAATTATAAACAACTTTCTAATTTACTCATTATCAAATTTTCTTCATTCTCTTGGTATCTTTGTTTGAAATGCATGAACGTAAGTTTAGATGCCGGCCCATTTTTGGTAAACAACCTGGGTTGTTCTTTCTGATTGGTGGATAAATTGATCTACCAAAAAAAAAAAAGTGCTGTCCAGAGTACTCAATCAAAGGAAATCTTAGAGGCCTTCTTTTTCAAATAAAGATAGCAAGAGAACGAAGAAAAATTGATAATAGGAGTAAATTAGAAAGTTGCCTAAAATTGCATACTCTATATGAATCACGAAAGAAAAAATTTGGGTTCAGTGTCCCTTTAAGAAAATCTTTTGTTGGAATGCTCAGAAATCTGATCGGAAAAACTATCCAACCAAATGGAAGCAGTAGTAGAAACATCAGCAATCACAATAGTTGGTCTGAAAAGATAACTTGCCTGTCTATGAAAGGATTCAAGTATCCAATCCTAAGGGTCTTCAAAAGAAGTACTATCCTCCAGAAGGATAGTAGTAAGTTTAGCCAAATTATAAATGGTACCATCCACCTAAGGGACAGTTTTCCAAAGCTCAATATTAAAAGCAGGAAGAGGATACATTATCTTCCTTATTTGGTACCATTAAAATGAGTTACATTAAATAAATTACATAAAACACATTAACATAACTGCATACAATTTCTTACATCAAATCCAAACAGACATGAAAACAACTTTATAGCTATAAAGTAAGTGCATAAGAATAATATATTACCTCTGGGGCCCCAGTAAGAAGTCTGTCTTTACTTCTGGTACTCTATTGCTTGTAACCTCTCCTCCTTAACTCCTCCTTCTATCCCTACATCTTATATACCTATAATGACAGGCCCCTTCAGCTAATACTTCCCAAAATAGATATTGGTATTGCTTGGTATCATTTTGGGTTGGCCTAGAGTGTGATTGGTTCATCATAATAGCTGGAATGTATATTTTTGTTTCTAAAGTAAGTTGTATCTCAGCACTTTACCTTTTTCTCTAGCTATTTCTGACTGTTGACAGTTGCTTCTTAGGACACCAGTTGGGCTATTAATTATGTTCTTCCCATTGCTTCTGACATGACTTAATTTTAACTAAAGGAATGTATTGCTTTATTCCTGTCCATGAACAGGTACATACACACACATATACTGTATATGTTTGTGTCTATGTATGTATTTATATATATATATATATATATATATGTGTGTGTATGTATGTTTGTATATATATATATATATATATATATATATATAATTTGATGATTTTTATTGATTACTCATTTTGTAACATCAGAAACATTAGCTTTCAAAGGAGGATTAAGGACAAATTCAATAATGAACAAATACAGAAATAACCCCACACATACATTCCCTATGGGCCTTGCACCCAGACTTGTCTGGGGTTAACTGGGACTCTGGGGACGGTACAACTACCTGTGAATGCTTTTGAGCACCCAGGGCTGTGCATGTTGCAGGGTAATGGGATGTGTACCCAGTCCAGTCTCAGAGTGCAGTCCCCTTCCGTGTTTTGTATATGTCTAGGGTGATTACATAAGCCTGTGCACCCTTGACTTGTTCCCAGCTTGCTCGATTGAGAGCTTGCATTGTTTGGCTGCATTAGGGACCCAGGTTTGGGAGAGACCTTGACGTGGTACCTGGGTGTGTCCCATTTGGCCAGATGCGGTAACTAACTCTTCCAGTTTTGCTTTTAATCTTAGCTGAGTACTAGACTTCCTATGTGTGTGTGTGTGTGTGTATATATATATATATATACAGGGAGTGCAGAATTATTAGGCAAATTAGTATTTTGACCACATCATCCTCTTTATGCATGTTGTCTTACTCCAAGCTGTATAGGCTCGAAAGCCTACTACCAATTAAGCATATTAGGTGATGTGCATCTCTGTAATGAGAAGGGGTGTGGTCTAATGACATCAACACCCTATATCAGGTGTGCATAATTATTAGGCAACTTCCTTTCCTTTGGCAAAATGGGTCAAAACAAGGACTTGACAGGCTCAGAAAAGTAAAAAATAATGAGTTATCTTGCAGAGGGATGCAGCACTCTTAAAATTGCAAAGCTTCTGAAGCGTGATCATCAAACAATCGAGCGTTTCATTCAAAATAGTCAACAGGGTCGCAAGAAGCGTGTGGAAAAACCAAGGCGCAAAATAACTGCCCATGAACTGAGAAAAGTCAAGCGTGCAGCTGCCAAGATGCCACTTGCCACCAGTTTGGCCATATTTCAGAGCTGCAACATCACTGGAGTGCCCAAAAGCACAAGGTGTGCAATACTCAGAGACATGGCCAAGGTAAGAAAGGCTGAAAGACGACCACCACTGAACAAGACACACAAGCTGAAACGTCAAGACTGGGCCAAGAAATATCTCAAGACTGATTTTTCTAAGGTTTTATGGACTGATGAAATGAGAGTGAGTCTTGATGGGCCAGATGGATGGGCCCGTGGCTGGATTGAGCTCCAGTCCGACTCAGATGCCAGCAAGGTGGAGGTGGAGTACTGGTTAGGCCTGGTATCATCAAAGATGAGCTTGTGGGGCCTTTTCGGGTTGAGGATGAAGTCAAGCTCAACTCCCAGTCCTACTGCCAGTTTCTGGAAGACACCTTCTTCAAGCAGTGGTACAGGAAGAAGTCTGCATCCTTCAAGAAAAACATGATTTTCATGCAGGACAATGCTCCATCACACGCGTCCAAGTACTCCACAGCGTGGCTGGCAAGAAAGGGTATAAAAGAAGAACATCTAATGACATGGCCTCCTTCTTCACCTGATCTGAACCCCATTGAGAACCTGTGGTCCATCATCAAATGTGAGATTTACAAGGAGGGGAAACAGTACACCTCTCTGAACAGTGTCTGGGAGGCTGTGGTTGCTGCTGCACGCAATGTTGATGGTGAACAGATCAAAACACTGACAGAATCCATGGATGGCAGACTTTTGAGTGCCCTTGCAAAGAAAGGTGGCTATATTGGTCACTGATTTGTTTTTGTTTTGTTTTTGAATGTCAGAAATGTATATTTGTGAATAATGAGATCTTATATTGGTTTCACTGGTAAAAATAAATAATTGAAATGGGTATATATTTGTTTTTTGTTAAGTTGCCTAATAATTATGCACAGTAATAGTCACCTGCACACACAGATATCCCCCTAAAATAGCTATAACTAAAAACAAACTAAAAACTACTTCCAAAACTATTCAGCTTTGATATTAATGAGTTTTTTGGGTTCATTGAGAACATGGTTGTTGTTCAATAATAAAATTAATCCTCAAAAATACAACTTGCCTAATAATTCTGCACTCCCTGTATATATTGTACCAAAAAATCAGATATATGTAGAAATATTTCTTTATGAATACATAGAACATATTCTGCTATGTGGAATGTGAAATATTTACAGTAAATACACGGTTAAAATCTTTATTAAATATGAATATTGCATAAATATGCTTTTACAGCTACTTAAAGTCAAAAGATTCCAATGCACCTATATGTATGTCTATATATGTATTCATATGTATGTGTTTATATGTGTAATATATGTCTGTAAATACATATATACACACATAAATACACATATATATATGTGTGTATATGTATGTATGTATATATATAAGGGCTGGGCGATATGGGCAAAAAAAATCGCTATTTTTTTAGAAAAAAAATGCGATTGCGATTTAATCGTGATTTTCTTATAAATGACTATAACACCTTCATTTTGCATTCTAAAGTTTATTTAACACTACAGAATCATAATGTACATGTTTCTCAATGTCCAATACACTCTTGGAGCATAAAAATACAACCCACAAAATAGTTAAAATAAAATTTGCTGCCTGTTGTGTGATTAAATAGTAGCCACTAGCCAGTTATTAGGTCTTATGACACACAACATTGTCATGTTTTCTTGGACAGTCATTCTAACAGTGGACAGTGGTATGATTAACAAATGAAGCAGTATAAGCCACATACACACACACAATTATATACATACATACATACACACACACACACACACACACACATATATAATATACAAATTATCACATACACAGTTGCACACAAATATATATATATATATATATATATATATATATATATACATATACAGGGAGTGCAGAATTATTAGGCAAGTTGTATTTTTGAGGATTCATTTTATTATTGAACAACAACCATGTTCTCAATGAACCCAAAAAACTCATTAATTTCAAAGCTGAATAGTTTTGGAAGTAGTTTTTAGTTTGTTTTTAGTTATAGCTATTTTAGGGGGATATCTGTGTGTGCAGGTGACTATTACTGTGCATAATTATTAGGCAACTTAACAAAAAACAAATATATACCCATTTCAATTATTTATTTTTACCAGTGAAACCAATATAACATCTCAACATTCACAAATATACATTTCTGACATTCAAAAACAAAACAAAAACAAATCAGTGACCAATATAGCCACCTTTCTTTGCAAGGACACTCAAAAGCCTGCCATCCATGGATTCTGTCAGTGTTTTGATCTGTTCACCATCAACATTGCGTGCAGCAGCAACCACAGCCTCCCAGACCCTGTTCAGAGAGGTGTACTGTTTTCCCTCCTTGTAAATCTCACATTTGATGATGGACCACAGGTTCTCAATGGGGTTCAGATCAGGTGAACAAGGAGGCCATATCATTAGATTTTCTTCTTTTATACCCTTTCTTGCCAGCCACGCTGTGGAGTACTTGGATGCATGTGATGGAGCATTGTCCTGCATGAAAATCATGTTTTTCTTGAAGGATGCAGACTTCTTCCTGTACCACTGCTTGAAGAAGGTGTCTTCCAGAAACTGGCAGTAGGACTGGGAGTTGAGCTTGACTCCATCCTCAACCCGAAAAGGCCCCACAAGCTCATCTTTGATGATACCAGCCCAAACCAGTACTCCACCTCCACCTTGCTGGCGTCTGAGTCGGACTGGAGCTCTCTGCCCTTTACCAATCCAGCCACGGGCCCATCCATCTGGCCCATCAAGACTCACTCTCATTTCATCAGTCCATAAAACCTTAGAAAAATCAGTCTTGAGATATTTCTTGGCCCAGTCTTGACGTTTCAGCTTGTGTGTCTTGTTCAGTGGTGGTCGTCTTTCAGCCTTTCTTACCTTGGCCATGTCTCTGAGTATTGCACACCTTGTGCTTTTGGGCACTCCAGTGATGTTGCAGCTCTGAAATATGGCCAAACTGGTGGCAAGTGGCATCTTGGCAGCTGCACGCTTGACTTTTCTCAGTTCATGGGCAGTTATTTTGCGCCTTGGTTTTTCCACACGCTTCTTGCGACACTGTTGACTATTTTGAATGAAAAGCTTGATTGTTCGATGATCACGCTTCAGAAGCGTTGCAATTTTAAGAGTGCTGCATCCCTCTGCAAGATATCTCACTATTTTTGACTTTTCTGAGCCTGTCAAGTCCTTCTTTTGACCCATTTTGCCAAAGGAAAGGAAGTTGCATAATAATTATGCACACCTGATATAGGGTGTTGATGTCATTAGACCACACCCCTTCTCATTACAGAGATGCACATCACCTAATATGCTTAATTGGTAGTAGGCTTTCGAGCCTATACAGCTTGGAGTAAGACAACATGCATAAAGAGGATGATTTAGTCAAAATACTCATTTGCCTAATAATTCTGCACTCCCTGTATATATAAATAAAAAAACATTGTAGATGCAGTTAAGTTAACCCAGTAGCAGAGGAGACTGCAGTCTTAGCCTTTTTGGGAGCCGTGGGGTTAACTGCATCTGCTATGTATTTGAGCCGTTTCTCAGAGGAGCAGGAGATTGTGTGAGAGGTTTCATAATGTTTACATACCCTAAGTTTCAGACTAAAGACGTCCCTAGGGGGTAATATAAGTAAGTGGCTTTCTCTCCTGTTCATTCCTACATGTGCTCTGCTTTTAGACTTCTAGATTGATCGGCTGCTTATGAGAACAGAAAGTGAAAGTAAAAACAGGCATTTTACAAATGTGTGCTAAAAGCAACCACTAGATGGAGCTAGTTTGCAAGTCAATATTACAGCCACTTCTGAGGATTTTTTTATTTAGCAAAAAATTGCGAACTCTCGCGGTTTTAAAATCGCGGCGATTAATCGCGGTTTTAAATCGCATATGCGATTAATTGTGCAGCCCTAATATATATATGTATACACACACACACACACACATCTTTAGAAATGTATATGTGTGTATATTAATTTTAAAGCCCTTTGCCTTTTTTTTTTTTTGCCTGATCCCCGGCTATATATAGATGCTATATAGTAATCCCGGTATAGGTTTTAAAAAGAGTGTTCAAATTAAATAAGAATCACCTTACACACTCTCCTACTATACAAAAATAGCAGGAAAAAAACAACCCTGTACTGAAAACATATATAACGTGTATATACTATAGGAGTTAATTGTAGACCCAATAGGAGGAGGCAAAAGACAAGTACCTGCAACATCCTAGGGAGGATAGTGACTTAAGTTTTCATGGTAAAGAAACATTTGGGGACACATCAAACTCCTTAAACTTTCCTCTTGATCAACACTGCACTCTGAGGGGAAATGAGCCTCAACTCAGTTTGTGAACCCCTTTCAATGAAGCAGTCCTCTGCACATCACCATTCTTCACCTTCCTGCAGCGGAGGCAAAGATAAGACTAATTACCATAGAGGCGGGAGGAGTTAAATAGAGCTCTTGGGGATTGGGAATCTTTGCCTCCAAGACTTATTATATATTGTTTTGTAGAGGACAAATAGGGCTTTCTTTTATCATCAAATATTTATATATAAACTTTAATTTTATCTGAAAAAAAATCCAAGTAAGTGGGAATAGTGGGAAAAGAAATTTTATATTTCTCCTGTTAAGTGTAGTCAGTCCACGGGTCATCCATTACTTATGGGATTATAACTCCTCCCTAACAGGAAGTGCAAGAGGATCACCCAAGCAGAGCTGCTATATAGCTCCTCCCCTCTACGTCATATCCAGTCATTCTCTTGCACCTAACTAAAGATAGGACGTGTGAGAGGACTGTGGTGTGTTAAACTTAGTTTTTATTTCTTCAATCAAAAGTTTGTTATTTTAAACGGCACCGGAGTGTGTTGTTTGTTCTCAGGCAGCATTAGAAGAAGAATCTGCCTGAGTTTGTCTATGATCTTAGCAGTCGTAACTAAGATCCACTTGCTGTTCTCGGCCATTCTGAGGAGTGAGGTAACTTCAGAACAGGGGATAGCATGCAGGGCCCACCTGCAAGGAGGTATGTGCAGTAAATTATTTTCTAAGGAATGGAATTGACTGAGAAAATACTGCTAATACCGATGTAATGTAAGTGCAGCCTTAAATGCAGTAGTAGCGACTGGTATCAGGCTGATATGTATGTATGTATACTCTGAGGTATTTCTGGGGAATTGAATTTCACTAAGAAAATACTGTCAATATTAAAGTAATATTTGAGCCTGCACTGCAGTGAAAGCGACTAGCAGCAGGCTTATTAATAACACTTCATAATTTTCAATTTTTAAAACGTTTACTGGCATGTTAATCGTTTTTTCTGAGGTACTTGGTGATAAAACTTTATGGGCATGATTTTTACCACATGGCTGTCGTTTTTTTCTGAATAAAAACAGTTTACTGAGCTTCCCCACTGTTGTAATATGAGTGGGAGGGGCCTATTTTAGCGCTTTATTGCGCAGTAAAAATTTAGTCACAGTCTTCCTATTTCTTCCTCCATGATCCAGGACGTCTCTACAGAGCCCAGGGGTCTCCAAAACTAGTTTTGAGGGAGGTAATCAGTCACAGCAGACCTGTGACAATGTGTTTGACTGTGATAAAAACGTTTATTATTTCAACTGTTATCCGTTTTTGGGTATTAAGGGGTTAATCATCCTTTTGCTGGTGGGTGCAATCCTCTGCTAACTTTATACATTTTCTGTTAAAATTTGGTTGTTTTAACATATTTGGTTCATTGTTAATTCAACTGTGTCACATTTTTATGTTTCTTAAAGGCGCAGTAGCGTTTTTTATATAGCTTGTAAATTTATTTAAAAGTTTTTTCCAAGCTTGCTAGTGTCATTGCTAGTCTGTTTGAACATGTCTGACACAGATGAATCTGTTTGTTCACTATGTTTAAAGGCCAATGTGGAGCCCAATAGAAATTTGTGCACTCAATGTATAGATGTTACTTTGAATAAAAGTCAAACTTTATATGTTAAAAAAATATCACCAGACAACGAGGGGGAAGTTATGCCGACTAACTCTCCTCACGTGTCAGTACCTTCGCCTCCCGCTCAGGAGGTGCGTGATATTGTGGCGCCAAGTACATCAGGGCGGCCCATACAAATCACTTTGCAAGACATGGCTAATGTTATGACTGAAGTACTATCTAAATTGCCAGAATTAAGAGGTAAACGCGATCACTCTGGGGTAAGAACAGAGTGCGCTGATAATAGTAGAGCCATGTCTGATACTGCGTCACAATTTGCAGAACATGAGGACGGAGAGCTTCATTCTGTGGGTGACGGATCTGATCCAAGTAAACTGGATTCAGAGATTTCAAATTTTAAATTTAAGCTTGAGAACCTCCGTTTATTACTAGGGGAGGTATTAGCGGCTCTGAATGATTGTAACACGGTTGCAATTCCAGAAAAGTATGTAGGCTGGATAAATATTTTGCGGTACCGGCGTGTACTGACGTTTTTCCTATACCTAAAAGGCTTACAGAAATTGTTAACAAGGAGTGGGATAGACCCGGTGTGCCCTTTTCACCCCCTCCTATATTTAGAAAAATGTTTCCAATAGACGCCACCACACGGGACCTATGGCAGACGGTCCCTAAGGTGGAGGGAGCAGTTTCTACTCTGGCTAAGCACACCACTATCCCGGTGGAGGATAGCTGTGCCTTTTCAGATCCAATGGATAAAAAGTTAGAGGGTTACCTTAAGAAAATGTTTGTTCAGCAAGGTTTTATATTACAACCCCTTGCATGCATCGCGCCTGTCACTGCTGCGGCGGCATTCTGGTTTGAGTCTCTGGAAGAGACCCTTAGCACAGCTCCATTGGATGAGATTATGAACAAGCTTAAAGCCCTTAAGCTAGCTAATTCATTTATTTCTGATGCCGTAGTACACTTAACCAAAATTACGGCTAAGAACTCCAGATTCGCCATTCAAGCGCGCAGAGCGCTGTGGCTTAAATCCTGGTCAGCTGATGTGACTTCTAAATCTAAATTGCTTAATATTCCTTTCAAAGGGCAGACATTATTCGGGCCCGGCTTGAAAGAAATTATCGCTGACATTACTGGAGGTAAGGGCCATGCCCTGCCTCAAGACAGGGCCAAACCAAAGGCTAAACAGTCTAATTTTCGTGCCTTTCGTAACTTCAAGGCAGGAGCAGCATCAACTTCCTCCGCTCCAAGACAGGAAGGAACTGTTGCTCGTTACAGACAGGGCTGGAAACCTAACCAGTCCTGAAACAAGGGCAAGCAGGCCAGAAAACCTGCTGCTGCCCCTAAGACAGCATGAAGTGAGGGCCCCCGATCCGGAAACGGATCTAGTGGGGGGCAGACTTTCTCTCTTCGCCCAGGCTTGGGCAAGAGATGTCCAGGATCCCTGGGCGTTGGAGATCATATCTCAGGGATATCTTCTGGACTTCAAAGCTTCTCCTCCACAAGGGAGATTTCATCTTTCAAGGTTATCAGCAAACCAGATAAAGAAAGAGGCGTTTCTACGCTGTGTACAAGACCTCTTACTAATGGGAGTGATCCACCCAGTTCCGCGGTCGGAACACGGGCAAGGATTCTATTCAAATCTGTTTGTGGTTCCCAAAAAAGAGGGAACCTTCAGACCAATCTTGGACTTAAAGATCCTAAACAAATTCCTAAGAGTTCCATCGTTCAAAATGGAAACTATTCGAACCATCTTACCCATGATCCAAGAGGGTCAGTACATGACCACAGTGGATTTAAAGGATGCCTACCTTCACATACCGATTCACAAGGATCATTACCGGTATCTAAGATTTGCCTTCCTAAACAGGCATTACCAGTTTGTAGCTCTTCCCTTCGGGTTAGCTACGGCTCCAAGAATCTTTACAAAGGTTCTGGGCTCTCTTCTGGCGGTACTAAGACCGCGAGGCATAGCGGTAGCTTCGTACCTAGACGACATTCTGATACAAGCGTCAAGTTTCCAAACTGCCAAGTCTCATACAGAGTTAGTTCTGGCATTTCTAAGGTCGCATGGGTGGAAGGTGAACGTAGAAAAGAGTTCTCTATTGCCACTCACAAGAGTTCCCTTTGTAGGGACTCTTATAGATTCTGTAGAAATAAAAATTTACCTGACGGAGGACAGGTTATCAAAACTTCTAAATGCTTGCCGTGTCCTTCATTCCATTCAACAGCCGTCAGTGGCTCAGTGCATGGAGGTAATCGGCTTAATGGTAGCGGCAATGGACATAGTACCATTTGCGCGCCTGCATCTCAGACCGCTGCAATTGTGCATGCTAAGTCAGTGGAATGGGGATTACTCAGATTTGTCCCCTCTGCTAAATCTGGATCAAGAGACCAGAGATTCTCTTCTATGGTGGCTTTCTCGGCCACATCTGTCCAAGGGGATGCCCTTCCGCAGGCCAGATTGGACGATTGTAACAACAGACGCCAGCCTTCTAGGTTGGGGCGCAGTCTGGAATTCCCTGAAGGCTCAGGGATCATGGACTCAGGAGGAGAGACTCCTTCCAATAAACATTCTGGAATTAAGAGCAATTTTCAATGCTCTTCTGGCTTGGCCTCAGTTAGCAACTCTGAGGTTCATCAGGTTTCAGTCGGACAACATCACGACTGTGGCTTACATCAACCATCAAGGAGGAACAAGGAGTTCCCTAGCGATGATGGAAGTCTCAAAGATAATTCGCTGGGCAGAGTCTCACTCTTGCCACCTGTCAGCGATCCACATCCCAGGCGTGGAGAACTGGGAGGCGGATTTTCTAAGTCGCCAGACCTTTCATCCGGGGGACTGGGAACTTCATCCGGAGGTGTTTGCCCAACTGCTTCATCATTGGGGCAAACCAGATCTGGATCTCATGGCGTCTCGCCAGAACGCCAAGCTTCCTTGTTACAGATCCAGGTCCAGGGACCCGGGAGCGGTGCTGATAGATGCTCTGACAGCACCTTGGGTCTTCAACATGGCTTATGTGTTTCCACCTTTCCCGATGCTTCCTCGATTGATTGCCAGGATCAAACAGGAGAGAGCATCGGTGATTCTAATAGCGCCTGCGTGGCCACGCAGGACCTGGTATGCAGATCTAGTGGACATGTCGTCCTGTCCACCATGGTCTCTGCCTCTGAGACAGGACCTTCTGATTCAGGGTCCTTTCAAACATCCAAATCTAATTTCTCTGAGGCTGACTGCATGGAGATTGAACGCTTGATTCTATCAAAGCGTGGATTCTCGGAGTCAGTGATTGATACCTTAATACAGGCTAGGAAACCTGTTACCAGGAAAATTTACCATAAAATATGGCGTAAATACTTATATTGGTGCGAATCCAAGAGTTACTCATGGAGTAAGGTTAGGATTCCTAGGATATTGTCTTTTCTACAAGAGGGTTTAGAAAAGGGTTTATCTGCTAGTTCGTTAAAGGGACAGATTTCAGCTCTGTCTATCCTTTTACACAAACGTCTGGCAGAAGTTCCAGACGTTCAGGCTTTTTGTCAGGCTTTGGCTAGGATTAAGCCTGTGTTTAAGACTGTTGCTCCGCCGTGGAGCTTAAACTTAGTTCTTAACGTTCTGCAAGGTGTTCCGTTTGAACCCCTTCATTCCATCGATATCAAGCTGTTATCTTGGAAAGTTCTGTTTTTAATGGCTATTTCCTCGGCTCGAAGAGTCTCTGAGTTATCGGCCTTACATTGTGATTCTCCTTATCTGATTTTTCATTCAGACAAGGTAGTTCTGCGTACTAAACCTGGGTTCTTACCTAAGGTAGTCACTAACAAGAATATCAATCAAGAGATTGTTGTTCCATCATTGTGCCCTAACCCTTCTTCAAAGAAGGAACGACTTTTGCACAATCTGGACGTCGTCCGTGCCCTGAAATTTTATTTGCAGGCAACTAAAGATTTTCGTCAAACTTCTTCCCTGTTTGTCGTTTATTCTGGACAGAGGAGAGGTCAAAAAGCTTCGGCTACCTCTCTCTCTTTTTGGCTTCGTAGCATAATACGTTTAGCCTATGAGACTGCTGGACAGCAGCCTCCTGAAAGGATTACAGCTCATTCTACTACAGCTGTGGCTTCCACTTGGGCCTTTAAGAATGAGGCCTCTGTTGAACAGATTTGCAAGGCTGCAACTTGGTCTTCACTTCACACTTTTTCAAAATTTTACAAATTTGACACTTTTGCTTCTTTGGAGGCTGTTTTTGGGAGAAAGGTGCTACAGGCAGTGGTTCCTTCCGTGTAAAGATCCTGCCTGTCCCTCCCGTCATCCGTGTACTTTTAGCTTTGGTATTGGTATCCCATAAGTAATGGATGACCCGTGGACTGACTACACTTAACAGGAGAAAATATAATTTATGCTTACCTGATAAATTCATTTCTCCTGTAGTGTAGTCAGTCCACGGCCCGCCCTGTTTTTTACGGCAGGTCTAAATTTTAATTAAACTCCAGTCACCACTGCACCCTATAGTTTCTCCTTTCTCGTATGGTTTCGGTCGAATGACTGGATATGACGTAGAGGGGAGGAGCTATATAGCAGCTCTGCTTGGGTGATCCTCTTGCACTTCCTGTTAGGGAGGAGTTATAATCCCATAAGTAATGGATGACCCGTGGACTGACTACACTACAGGAGAAATGAATTTTATTGGGAATATCATATTCCTGATACTGCAGTTAAACACCCATATTTGTGTTCAGTAATCTCCCATGAGAACAATACCCTCCATGTACAGGATTTATGGGATTTCAGGAAGCTACATGGGGCCTGCCCATTTATATGGAAATTTGGCACATTGATTTTCTGGGCCTAAGTCGCATTTGAGACATTATGGCAGCCTAGGAATGAAAATTACCCTATCATGGCATACCATTTGTAAAAGTAGACAACCCAGGGTATTGTCTAGTCTAGTTTTTTGTAGCCACTTAGTCACAACACCTGGCCAAACGTAGTGGTCATATTTAAAAAAAAAATTGCAACAGTACCCCCCATGTACATGTTTTATGGTTTTTCAAGAAGTTACAGGGCGAAATATGGGGCATGCCCATTTACATGGAAATGTGGCACATTGATTTTTTGGGGCCTATGTTGCTTTTGAAAGATTATAGCATCCCAGGAATTAAAATTACCTGCATCATGGCATATCATTTGCAAAAGTAGCTTTGTTTAGTAAGGGTAGGAGGATATCCCACACAAATTTCCCATTTGTGCCAATTAAATCTGAGCAGCCAGGTGTATCTAAGTGGCTATCTTTACCGTGAAAAATCAAAAATATACAGATGTATCCTTTACAGCACAGTTTATAAAATTTGATACCATAGCGGGATTGCTTGGATGGGATATACTGCTAGAAAAGCAATCTCCTGTTAAATTTCATGAAGGACTCATCAATAGAAATGTCCTGGCCATGTCCTTTTTATATTTTATATAACCTGTTATGCAAGGGGTCATTTCTGGGGGTGGGCACTGGGCATTATCATTAAGATGAAGAAACCGCATTCGTCGTTCATATCTATTCCTTTTCACAATCCCTGGGAAAAGAGAGTTAGCCAGGATGGGGTTCTGGTTCCAGTAGGAACGTATGCTGGGTTTCTTCACTATGCTCATTACCAAATTCAGGGCCCAAAACTTTTTTAATTTCAGATATGTCAGTGGGATGTGAAGTATTTTTTCTGAGACTGTGGATTTTCTCAAAGATACTGGCTGGCATATAAATTTGTTTGTGCAACTATATGCTCAAACATGGTATCTGTCAGAAACAGGGAGATATATTTTATTGATACTGCAACAATGGTTGTGATGTCAGGAGTAGCTGTAAATAGGGGTATTTCAGGGGCAGTTAAATTTGGCCAATTTTGTTCATATGTTGTTGGATGCCCCGTTTTAGTTGGTGGAAGGCAGGGAGCACCATCACTAGGGGGCTCTATATCTGATGTTGTAAGAGTTGCGCTATCAGATAAAGCAGAGGGTTTCACTCCATGAATCTTGGGAAAGGATATCGTAAGCATCTTCGGCTGAGTAGTGCGCTGCCATATGGGATTTTTTTATTCACCAATTCCCACTTCACCACCACCCAAACTCCATTTCACCACTTCCCAAATCCCACATCACCCCCCAATTACAATCCACCTTTTCCCTCAGGTTTGTATAAACAAAAACTGGGAAGGGTGGTGTTCAGGAACAGAAGGAAAGGGCAGGAAAAAAGGTTAAACTTAAAAACTTAAGTAAAGGGGTTAACAGCAACTATAGAACCCCCCCCAAAAAAAAAACTAATACTATTGATCAGCACTGATCAGAGTGCTAACAGGCTGATCACAGTGAACCACTTTATTTATTTTGTATATATATATATATATATATATATTTTTTTTTTTTTTTTTTTTAATGCAGCACACACATACTGTGCAACACACTGATCTGCCTTCCTCTCTCCCTCAGATCGCAGTCAGGGAGGAGAGGAAGCAGATACAGTTGTAACAGCCAATTATCCCACATTTATTGGCTGTTATAATGTTGCAGGGGCAGATCGATACTCCTCCTTAGCGCTGATTGGATCCTGGTGGACTGACTCAGGTGCTAGGCACGTTCCCCAACCCGATCCAGCACTCATAAGGCAATGGAGGTGGAGCAGGACACAGAAACCGTTAGTACGTTCTATGCCGTCCTATCCTGCGCTAAAGCCCAGTGCAGTTAGGGTGGCATAGAACATCCTAACAGCGGGAAGGGGTTAAATAAATCCATCCAGATCCAAGTGTTTGTCACTATGCCTGTTCAGTACCGGGGATTTTAAAGAAAAACTTGCCCAAAATACTGGAGAATTTTTAGCATTTTTGCTATCACTAAATTTAAACAGATTTTTTTTTTACTAACCTTTTAAAACTATATATTTTAGTAGGCAACCCAAAGTATTGATCTAGGCCCACTTTGTATATTTTGTGCCACTATTTTGCCACCAAATGCGATCATATTAAAACACTCAACTTTTTCACAAACTTAAGTTTCTCACTGAATTTATTTACATAAGCTTGCTTGTGCATTCATACTACAGATGGTTGTAAAAGCTTCTCTGGGATTCTCTTTTGTTCAGAAAAAGCAGACATGCATGGATTTGCCATTGTTTTTTGGTAATTAGAAGGCCGCTAATCGCAGCTACGCACCACACTTCTGAAATTCCTGGCAGTGAAGGGGTTAATTAGCTAGCAAGGGCAATAATATTTTAGTGTAAGGACCTCCCTGTTCCCCCCCACACAAACACACTCACTCCTCACCACCACCCTAAGTACTGGCAGACAGTCTGCCAGTATGACATTTTAGGTCTTTTTTATTTATTTATATGCACTGTAGGATTCCTCTTACACATCCCCCCTCCCAATGGTCTCCGCCATTTTAGGTACTGGCAGTTGACCGCTAGTACCCAGTTTACATGTATTTATACATTTTATTTATTAATAAAACAAACATGTTTATGTAGTGTAGAAATCCCCCCTCAAAACGATAGTGCCCTATCCACCCTCTCAAAAGTCCCTTTGTGGCATCCCTCCCTCTCCCTTATTTTCTGTAGCATAGGGAACCCTCCATTTTCTCCCCATCCTACCCCCATCTGGTGATGAGCCACCCGTCTCCCTCTTCCCTTCCACGTAGGGTTGCCAACTCGGCCATGTTTTCCTGGACACTTAGGAGTTACGCTTGCTACCAGGGTAAGCAGGGAGGAACAGGTTTTGTGCTTTTCATCAGCCCTATTCATGTGATGTCCAGAAGCACAATACATGTTGCGCCCTGCTTACCCTGCAGCATGTGTAACCCATAAGTGTCCAGGAAAACATGGCCGAGGTGGCATTCCTACTCCCACAGTACACTTCAGCAGATACTGTCTGTGCCACTGACTGTATTGGCGATATGGCTTCATATGGTAAAGGGAGCACAATCAGTATATGCCTTCTACCCCCAAGATGTAGTTTCAGCTGTCTAAGCTGCAGTAACGTGCAGTGATAGGAGGCAGGGGATGCAGCGCCTCCCCTGTCAAATCATAGAAAAAGTGCTTAATTGTGATTAATACTAAAAAATAAATATATTTTCTGTTTTTTAATTTTTTTCTGGCCACACCCCTCCCATAGGTATCCCCCTGCCGGCGCCACCCAATGCATAAAAAAAAATCAGCATCCATGTTGCGCAATAAGGAGGCAGTGAGCCGTACCGCTGCCCTCCATTGATTGCGCAACCTGGATGCTGAATATGTTCTTAGCTCACTATGAGCTATGCACCACCCAGTGGTGGTTCACCGGGTCCCATACACGCTCCAATAGAGGCTAAATGACATCCAATCAGCAGCATCAGTGCTGCAGGGAGGCGTGCCTGTTGGTCTTGGCTGACTCGGCGGGCTGAGTGACGTCACATTTGGCGCCTTGTCAGGAAGAGCAGTTACAACAGGAGGGAGCTGCTGCTGCGCCGTAGACGAGGCACCAGGAGCGAGGAGCCACGTGAAAGAACTCACTCTGTCGCACACTGTCAGTGTCAGAGCGAGCCGTGAGGAGGAGTATCCGGCAAGGCAACTGACTCACTGTTGTTGCGAGCTGCTGAGTTTGTCTTGTCTTCTTTTGAGTGAGTAGAGTAGTAATGATTAATTGATTACAGTAGTTAGTCAAGTCATCACGGTAGACGGTACCAGGTACTAGAGAGCAGTAAAGTGAGGAGGAGTGTGGACTAAAGGACTTAATCAGTTCTTCACTAGTGACTGTGACTGAGGAGCTCAGGAGTGGCGTGGGAGACTGGGAGGGAGCAGGACCAGTTAACCGTTAAAATAAAAAATTCATGAGTTAACATAACAATGAAGAATGAACACAATTAAATAAGAGACTGTGTGATGATGACATGACTCGACTAGTCCCCACTCCCCGGAGCTACCCCCTGCAGTGCTGGCAAAGGATGAGTCAAAAACATCTATCTTACACTGTGACTCACTGACATAGTCGAGTTAATTTGATAATAAAATCCAAGTTACCAGTACATGATGAACAGTTTAAATCAGCAATTAAAATTGAACAGACACAGGCTTTGCAGTGGCAGCCCCTGGCCTGCATAACATTGCAAAATACTATAATATGCTATGTAAAGTGCTTGCTTGTGCTTTAAAAAAAACTGCTTTTGACTGTTTTAGTTTAGTTGTTTTTTGTGCTGCTCTAGAGTATTTAGGTATGTAAACTAACCAATAAGATCCTCTTAAAGGATTACTTTCTGTTATAATTTTTAAGCTAAACAACTAGCATATTAAAGTTAATATAATAAACATTAATTAAAACCTACTGACCTATATTTTCTCCAAAACGAAGTTTCATAACGTTCTAAAAGTTATATATTTTATTCGCCGATAATGTCACGTTATCCTGCCCACTATTTTCAGCACTGAGTGTTCAAAATACTTAAACCAATAACTTTGTGTTTAAAGCGCCATTTTGAAACCTAGGTATTGTAAACGGATTGGTACAGAGCAAAGGATACCCACGGAGTGGGTTTGGAAAACAATTAAATTTGCAGACAAGATTTCTGATATACAGTAGAGATATGTTAATGAAATGCTATTGATAAAAAGCGTATTTGGGGTAGTCAGTTAGTAACAGGCATAGAAAATATTTACTTACAGTGGCCCTTTAAGCATTTATCTTAACTCTATTGGGTCAGGTGCAATAGGTAAATGAGCTCCTGCACTGATGTATGCAATTGCTATGCACCATGATGTACCAGGCAGGGGACAGACAAACTTACTACAGCAATACAAAATAAGCACATTATACATTCTGAGGGTAGAAAAACAAGCACAATTTTCACAGGTAACTATATATTGCAATGCTGTTTTAATATAGTTAGTTTTGTTAGATTTGTTTTTTGGTTGATGACTGTACTACAAGATGTTAAGCCATACATGCTTTTAGGATACTAAGCCACAGATACATTTATGGGAGTAATATTGTATGATACTGGCCAGTCTCTAAATATGTATTTAACTCTTTGCTGAGAGAATTTGTTAATGCTGCAAAATAAATTAAATGTTAATCAAAATAAGGTGGACTATTTATTGTGTCTGGAATAACATTATTTACCACCTCATATGGTGTATTTTTCACAAAATCTTTAAATTTATATATCCCAAAATTATTGTGTGACATTATCCTCTAAGAGTGGTCTGCTCTAGACACAACATTACCTAGAAAAACAAAGACTGCAGTCATTATGGCAGTGGGGCGTCAAAATATTGCAGATGAGCTGGTGCTTTAGTGAAATGTATCTTAACTGTGGTCCTCAAGTACCCCCAACAGGTAAGGTTTTCATTATAGCTGAATCAGTGCAAAGATAAAATAATCAGCTGATGAGTAACACATGGTTAATAACATGCTCTCACCCATCAGCTTATTATTTCATCTATGCACTGGTTCAGCGATAATTAAAACCTGCCCTGTTGGGGGTACTTGCTGCCCGCGGTATATGTGTTTCTCCAGCGTATCATATATAGTACCTCACCAATCTCTGACCTCACCGCACGTCACTGCTAAGCTGACAGCTTGGACCACAGCGTGCACTTCAGTGTTGGTACCACGTCAACACTGTAAGCTGGGCAAAGTACTGTTTGACGTACTACATACTGTACGTTCATTTGTTGCAAAGGGTTAAAGGGGCATGTATTACAAAATATATATACTTTAATTCATAAGAGCATGTATGTTTTTTGCACTACTCACTGTGTAACTGTTTAATCCCACAAGTTGGTTAAACACATAAATTCTCGCACAGAACTGCTGGTTGCATGCAGAAAAACAGAATTTATGCTTACCTGATAAATTACTTTCTCCAACGGTGTGTCCGGTCCACGGCGTCATCCTTACTTGTGGGATATTCTCCTCCCCAACAGGAAATGGCAAAGAGCCCAGCAAAGCTGGTCACATGATCCCTCCTAGGCTCCGCCTTCCCCAGTCATTCGACCGACGTAAAGGAGGAATATGCATAGGAGAAATCATATGATACCGTGGTGACTGTAGTTAGAGAAAATAATTCATCAGACCTGATTAAAAAACCAGGGCGGGCCGTGGACCGGACACACCGTTGGAGAAAGTAATTTATCAGGTAAGCATAAATTCTGTTTTCTCCAACATAGGTGTGTCCGGTCCACGGCGTCATCCTTACTTGTGGGAACCAATACCAAAGCTTTAGGACACGGATGATGGGAGGGAGCAAATCAGGTCACCTAGATGGAAGGCACCACGGCTTGCAAAACCTTTCTCCCAAAAATAGCCTCAGAAGAAGCAAAAGTATCAAATTTGTAAAATTTGGTAAAAGTGTGCAGTGAAGACCAAGTCGCTGCCTTACATATCTGCTCAACAGAAGCCTCGTTCTTGAAGGCCCATGTGGAAGCCACGGCCCTAGTGGAGTGAGCTGTGATTCTTTCAGGAGGCTGCCGTCCGGCAGTCTCATAAGCCAGTCGGATGATGCTTTTAAGCCAAAAAGAGAGAGAGGTAGAAGTTGCTTTTTGACCTCTCCTTTTACCAGAATAAACAACAAACAAGGAAGAAGTTTGTCTGAAATCCTTTGTAGCCTCTAAATAGAATTTTAGAGCACGAACTACATCCAAATTGTGTAACAAACGTTCCTTCTTTGAAACTGGATTCGGACACAAAGAAGGCACTACTATCTCCTGGTTAATATTTTTGTTAGAAACAACTTTCGGAAGAAAACCAGGTTTAGTACGCAAAACCACCTTATCTGCATGGAACACCAGATAAGGAGGAGAACACTGCAGAGCAGATAACTCTGAAACTCTTCTAGCAGAAGAAATTGCAACCAAAAACAAAACTTTCCAAGATAATAACTTGATATCAACGGAATGTAGGGGTTCAAACGGAACCCCCTGAAGAACTGAAAGAACTAAATTGAGACTCCAAGGAGGAGTCAAAGGTTTGTAAACAGGCTTGATTCTAACCAGAGCCTGAACAAAAGCTTGAACATCTGGCACAGCCGCCAGCTTTTTGTGAAGTAAAACAGATAAAGCAGAAATCTGTCCCTTCAAAGAACTTGCAGATAATCCTTTCTCCAAACCTTCTTGAAGAAAGGATAGAATCTTAGGAATTTTTATCTTGTTCCATGGGAATCCTTTAGATTCACACCAACAGATATATTTTTTCCATATTTTATGGTAGATTTTTCTAGTTACAGGCTTTCTAGCCTGAACAAGAGTATCAATGACAGAATCTGAGAACCCTCGCTTTGATAAAATCAAGCGTTCAATCTCCAAGCAGTCAGTTGGAGTGAGGCCAGATTCGGATGTTCGAACGGACCTTGAACAAGAAGGTCCTGTCTCAAAGGTAGCTTCCATGGTGGAGCCGATGACATATTCACCAGATCTGCATACCAAGTCCTGCGTGGCCACGCAGGAGCTATCAAGATCACCGATACCCTCTCCTGTTTGATCCTGGCTACCAGCCTGGGAATGAGAGAAAACGGTGGGAACACATAAGCTAGGTTGAAGGTCCAAGGTGCTACTAGTGCATCCACTAGAGTCGCCTTGGGATCCCTGGATCTGGACCCGTAGCAAGGAACCTTGAAGTTCTGACGAGACGCCATCAGATCCATGTCTGGAATGCCCCACAATTGAATTATTTGGGCAAAGATTTCCGGATGGAGTTCCCACTCCCCCGGATGAAATGTCTGACGACTCAGAAAATCCGCTTCCCAATTTTCCACTCCTGGGATGTGGATTGCAGACAAGTGGCAGGAGTGAGTCTCCGCCCATTGAATTATTTTGGTCACTTCTTCCATCGCCAGGGAACTCCTTGTTCCCCCCTGATGGTTGATATACGCAACAGTCGTCATGTTGTCTGATTGAAACCTTATGAATTTGGCCTTTGCTAGCTGAGGCCAAGCCTTGAGAGCATTGAATATCGCTCTCAGTTCCAGAATATTTATCGGGAGAAGAGATTCTTCCCGAGACCAAAGACCCTGAGCTTTCAGGGGTTCCCAGACCGCGCCCCAGCCCACCAGACTGGCGTCGGTCGTGACAATGACCCACTCTGGTCTGCTGAAGCTCATCCCTTGTGACAGGTTGTCCAGGGTCAGCCACCAACGGAGTGAATCTCTGGTCCTCTGATCTACTTGTATCGTCAGAGACAAGTCTGTATAATCCCCATTCCACTGACTGAGCATGCACAGTTGTAATGGTCTTAGATGAATTCGCGCAAAAGGAACTATGTCCATTGCCGCGACCATCAAACCTATTACTTCCATGCACTGCGCTATGGAAGGAAGAAGAACAGAATGAAGTACTTGACAAGAGCTTAGAAGTTTTGATTTTCTGGCCTCTGTCAGAAAAATCCTCATTTCTAAGGAGTCTATTATTGTTCCCAAGAAGGGAACTCTTGTTGACGGGGATAGAGAACTTTTTTCTACGTTCACTTTCCACCCGTGAGATCTGAGAAAGGCCAGGACAATGTCCGTATGAGCCTTTGCTTGTGGCAGAGACGACGCTTGAATCAGTATGTCGTCCAAGTAAGGTACTACTGCAATGCCCCTTGGTCTTAGCACCGCTAGAAGGGACCCTAGTACCTTTGTGAAAATTCTTGGAGCAGTGGCTAATCGAATGGAAGTGCCACAAACTGGTAATGCTTGTCCAGAAAGGCGAACCTTAGGAACCGATGATGTTCCTTGTGGATAGGAATATGTAGATACGCATCCTTTAAATCCACCGTGGTCATGAATTGACCTTCCTGGATGGTAGGAAGAATTGTCCGAATGGTTTCCATTTTGAACGATGGAACCCTGAGAAATTTGTTTAGGATCTTGAGATCTAAGATTGGTCTGAATGTTCCCTCTTTTTTGGGAACTATGAACAGATTGGAGTAGAATCCCATC
The DNA here is from genome assembly GCF_027579735.1 of Bombina bombina. Taxonomy (NCBI): domain Eukaryota; kingdom Metazoa; phylum Chordata; class Amphibia; order Anura; family Bombinatoridae; genus Bombina; species Bombina bombina. The sequence continues at coordinate 423,683,058 of NC_069500.1, read as the reverse complement.
CCTTGTTCTCCTAATGGAACAGGGTGAATCACTCCCATTTTTAACAGGTCTTCTACACAATGTAAGAATGCCTGTCTTTTTATGTGGTCTGAAGACAATTGAGACCTGTGGAACCTTCCCCTTGGGGGTAGCTCCTTGAATTCCAGAAGATAACCTTGGGAGACTATTTCTAGCGCCCAAGGATCCAGAACATCTCTTGCCCAAGCCTGAGCGAAGAGAGAAAGTCTGCCCCCCACCAGATCCGGTCACGGATCGGGGGCCAACATCTCATGCTGTCTTGGTAGCAGTGGCAGGTTTCTTGGCCTGCTTACCTTTGTTCCAGCCTTGCATTGGCCTCCAGGCTGGCTTGGTTTGAGAAGTATTACCCTCTTGCTTAGAGGATGTAGAACTTGAGGCTGGTCCGTTTCTGCGAAAGGGACGAAAATTTGGTTTATTTTTAGCCTTAAAAGACCTATCCTGAGGAAGGGCGTGGCCCTTTCCCCCAGTGATATCTGAAATAATCTCTTTCAAGTCAGGGCCAAACAGCGTTTTCCCCTTGAAAGGTATGTTAAGCAATTTGTTCTTGGAGGACGCATCCGCTGACCAAGACTTTAGCCAAAGCACTCTGCGCGCCACAATAGCAAACCCTGAATTTTTCGCCGCTAATCTAGCTAATTGCAAAGTGGCGTCTAAAGTAAAAGAGTTAGCCAATTTAAGAGCGTGAACTCTGTCCATAATCTCCTCATAAGAAGATTCCTTATCGAGCGACTTTTCTAGTTCATCGAACCAGAAACACGCTGCTGTAGTGACAGGAACAATGCATGAAATTGGTTGTAGAAGGTAACCTTGCTGAACAAACATCTTTTTAAGCAAACCCTCTAATTTTTTATCCATAGGATCTTTGAAAGCACAACTATCTTCTATAGGGATAGTAGTGCGTTTGTTTAGAGTAGAAACCGACCCCCTCGACCTTGGGGACTGTCTGCCATAAGTCCTTTCTGGGGTCGACCATAGGAAACAATTTCTTAAATATAGGGGGAGGGACAAAAGGTATGCCGGGCCTTTCCCATTCTTTGTTTACAATGTCCGCCACCCGCTTGGGTATAGGAAAAGCTTCGGGGGGCACCGGGACCTCTAGGAACTTGTCCATCTTACATAATTTCTCTGGAATGACCAAATTGTCACAATCATCCAGAGTAGACAACACCTCCTTAAGCAGAGCGCGGAGATGTTCCAATTTAAATTTGAATGTAATAACATCAGGTTCAGCTTGTTGAGAAATTTTCCCTGAATCTGAAATTTCTCCCTCAGACAAAACCTCCCTGGCCCCTTCAGACTGGTGTAGGGGCATGTCAGAACCATTATCATCAGCGTCCTCATGCTCTTCAATATTTTCTAAAACAGAGCAGTCGCGCTTTCGCTGATAAGTGGGCATTTTGGCTAAAATGTTTTTGATAGAATTATCCATTACAGCCGTTAATTGTTGCATAGTAAGGAGTATTGGCGCACTAGATGTACTAGGGGCTTCCTGTGTGGGCAAGACTGGCGTAGACGAAGGAGGGGATGATGCAGTACCATGCTTACTCCCCTCACTTGAGGAATCATCTTGGGCATCATTTTCTCTAAATTGTTTGTCACATACATCACATCTATTTAAATGAGAAGGAACCTTGGCTTCCTCACATACAGAACATAGTCTATCTGATAGTTCAGACATGTTAAACAGGCATAAACTTGATAACAAAGTACAAAAAACGTTTTAAAATAAAACCGTTACTGTCACTTTAAATTTTAAACTGAACACACTTTATTACTGAATATGTGAAAAAGTATTAAGGAATTGTTCAAAATTCACCAAAATTTCACCACAGTGTCTTAAAGCCTTAAAAGTATTGCACACCAAAATTGAAAGCTTTAACTCTTAAAATAACGGAACCGGAGCCGTTTTTATATTTAACCCCTATACAGTCCCTGGTATCTGCTTTGCTGAGACCCAACCAAGCCCAGAGGGGAATACGATACCAAATGACGCCTTCAGTAAGCTTTTTCTGTGTATCTGAGCTCCTCACACATGCATCTGCATGCTTTGCTTCCCAAAAACAACTGCGCATTAGTGGCGCGAAAATGAGGCTCTGCCTATGATTAGAGAAGGCCCCCAGTGAAAAAGGTGTCCAATACAGTGCCTGCCGTTTTTTTAACATAATTCCCAAGAATAAAATAACTCCTCAAAGCTATAAACTATTAAAAATGCTTATAAATTAATCGTTATAGCCCAGAAAAATGTCTACCAGTCTTTAAAGCCCTTGTGAAGCCCTTTATTCTTATTAATAAAAATGGCTTACCGGATCCCATAGGGAAAATGACAGCTTCCAGCATTACCAAGTCTTGTTAGAAATGTGTCATACTTCAAGCAGCAAAGTCTGCACACTGTTTCCCCCAACTGAAGTTACTTCATCTCAACAGTCCTGTGTGGAAACAGCCATCGATTTTAGTAACGGTTGCTAAAATCATCTTCCTCTTACAAACAGAAATCTTCATCCTTTTTTCTGTTTCAGAGTAAATAGTACATACCAGCACTATTTTAAAATAACAAACTCTTGATTGAAGAATAAAAACTACATTTAACACCAAAAAACTCTTAACCATCTCCGTGGAGATGTTGCCTGTGCAACGGCAAAGAGAATGACTGGGGAAGGCGGAGCCTAGGAGGGATCATGTGACCAGCTTTGCTGGGCTCTTTGCCATTTCCTGTTGGGGAGGAGAATATCCCACAAGTAAGGATGACGCTGTGGACCGGACACACCTATGTTGCAGAAACAGCTAGTGAACAGATAGGCAGCAATAATTGCACAACCTGTCAATCACCTGTATTCAGCTTGGGTCTCAAGCAGTATTTTACTTGTGTGTTTAACTCCTGGGAATTTCCATAGTGAGCAGTTAAACATTACATGCTCTATATTCCATTTTTGAATTTCAATGTCACTTTAGTTGGACAACAAGCTCTAAATATTTATGTCATGCAAATAATAAGACACTATTTACATTACGGGCTAGATTACAAGTGGAGCACTAATTTATTGTGCGCCCGGAAATGGGCAAATGTGTCCGTTTGCGGGAGTGCGATAAATAACCAGCCATTAGTGGCTGGTTATTGCTAATGCAAGCTTGTGCAGTTTCTCACTGCATGCAAATGAGGCTCCCTAAATGTAGCCACCAATCAGCAAGTGTTATCCAGGGTTCTGAACCAAAAATGGGCCAGCTCCTAAGCTTAGATTTCTGCTTTTTCAAATAAAGATAGCAAGAGAATGAAGAAAATTTGATAATAGGAGTAAATTAGAAATTTGCTTAAAATTGCCTGCTCTATCTGAATCATGAAAGAAAAAAAACTTGAGTATCCAAGCCATTTCAGTGATATTGTTGTCCTCTTGACAACGCATGTCATGCAGCTTAGTTTAGAGGGTACAATACACAGTGGGAGTTGTATATTTTTGCATTGGCTGCATTGCTCTCTATTATTCCTGAGACCTTTTTAATATTTGTTATGTAACTTTAATCTGTAGGAAAAAAAATGCAAAAATGTAACTATTTTGCTTTCTATAAAAAAAAACAGCAACACCACTGATTTGTTAAAGAGCACTGCTTTGGTCACAGAATGCAACAATATGTGCATTCCAAGATGGCCTCACCCAGTGTAAAGAGGCAGAGAGCTTTACCAACTTCCTTCTGTAATGTATAAAGACAAGAGAATGACTTTAAAGAGAGCTGTAGGTACCATAATGAGTAGTAGCCATGTTAGAGTAGTTGCACCCAGCATTTTAATGTCCCTTTAAAGACTGATTACTTACTGGCTGAAAAGCAGAAATTCCTCAGATACAATGACAGACAGTGCCTTAGAAGCATTAAAAATGATTTATTTTACAGCGCCATAACATTGGTTAGAACACTGCAATACTTCAACAACAAAAATCATATTTGCGAATAAAAATAACTTTGATGCTTTATGGATCATCAAGGTGCTCAGTACTGTCTTGTGGCTATGGCAAATACATTTGTGGTTGTTGTCAACTATTTATATTAATCACACTTATGTTATCTTATATTTAAAAGCTCTCCAACCTAAGATCAATTGGTCACCTGTCTATTAATTGTTGTGGGGTTTTTTAACATAGTGCACCACTTTTATAGTATTTTATTCATAATAGTTTAGTTATTATATGTTAAAATGTAAGTTTTTTTTTGGGAGGGGTGTCTTTTTATATGGTGTACATTTGTATGTGTCGTGTCTGTTTTCTCTGTAAACTGCTTTAATTATACCTTAAGGTGTATGACTACTAAAAATGATTCAGAAACACTGTCCTACAATGTGATATATTGTTCAACTGTTACATTATAATACATTATGAAGCCAGATAGTCTATTGCAGAAATTAAGATTAATTCAGTTTAAATGAAAAATACTAGTTGACAGATTGGTATCTAACTTTCAAAATGGTGTTATACTTGAACACTTACATTACCCAGATCCCACATGCTCATATTACATTCTTAGATGTGACTTAAAAAACAGGCACTTAAAAAAAAAAAACTTGAAACTCTCACCATTTTCTGTTCTTGGCTCATTATGTTGCACACAGTGGCTTCCTGAGTTCTTCGATGCCTGGTAGGAACTGTGTGAGCGTGTTAAACCTTTTTTTTCATGTATGAATGCTTCCTAAGTTATCTATTATAAGATGTAACTTAGTGGCTACATTGTGCTTCTGTTGTGAGGTAAAGCAAATAGATATACGAGAAGATCACTTCACCTTTAATAATAACATGACACAAGGGAATCAATTTTCAGACTGTCTTTATTTCTGCTTTATAAAATTATGAACAGGGAGCACAGCAACTTTATCAAGGTAATGATACACAAAACAGTGTTCACAGGCCTTACTTAAAATAGCACTTTATTTAGACCATTAGACACATAAAAAAGACAGTTTCAGGGTCCACTGCCCTTAATCATGCTGAGTAAGTGTTGTGAATACTGTTTTTTGGATTCACTTTATAAAATTAAAGTAGCCTGAGAAGTAATATATCTTGCAATTCAACTGTATAAGCGGTCATTTAAAGGTACATTCTTAAAGGGATATGAAACCCAAATTTTTTCTTACATAGATCATACAATTTTAAACAACTTTCCAGTTTACTTCTATTATAACATTTAGTTTATTTTCTTGGTATGCTTTTTTGAAGAAGCAGCAATGCACTACTGGTTGCTAACTGAACACATGAGTGAGCCAATGACAATCGTTATATATATATGCAGCTACCAATCTGCAGCTAGAACCTAGGTTCTTTGTTGTTCCTAAGGTTACCTAGATAAACCGTTCAGCAAAGGATAACAAGAAAAGGAAGCTTATTAAATAAATTAGAAAAGTTGTTCAAAATTGTATGTTCTATCTGAAACATGAATGTCTAATTATGACTTTACTGTTCCTTTAAGCAAAAATGACACAAGTTCACTTTGGGCCAGATTACAAATTGAGTGCTGCTGATTGTGCAAGGCCACATGCAATCAGCAGTGTTAGATTTGGTATTCCTCAGATACAATGACAGACAGTGCCTTAGAAGCATTAAAAATGATTTATTTTACAGCGCCATAACATTGGTTAGAACACTGCAATACTTCAACAACAAAAATCATATTTGCGAATAAAAATAACTTTGATGCTTTATGGATCATCAAGGTGCTCAGTACTGTCTTGTGGCTATGGCAAATACATTTGTGGTTGTTGTCAACTATTTATATTAATCACACTTATGTTATCTTATATTTAAAAGCTCTCCAACCTAAGATCAATTGGTCACCTGTCTATTAATTGTTGTGGGGTTTTTTAACATAGTGCACCACTTTTATAGTATTTTATTCATAATAGTTTAGTTATTATATGTTAAAATGTAAGTTTTTTTTTGGGAGGGGTGTCTTTTTATATGGTGTACATTTGTATGTGTCGTGTCTGTTTTCTCTGTAAACTGCTTTAATTATACCTTAAGGTGTATGACTACTAAAAATGATTCAGAAACACTGTCCTACAATGTGATATATTGTTCAACTGTTACATTATAATACATTATGAAGCCAGATAGTCTATTGCAGAAATTAAGATTAATTCAGTTTAAATGAAAAATACTAGTTGACAGATTGGTATCTAACTTTCAAAATGGTGTTATACTTGAACACTTACATTACCCAGATCCCACATGCTCATATTACATTCTTAGATGTGACTTAAAAAACAGGCACTTAAAAAAAAAAAACTTGAAACTCTCACCATTTTCTGTTCTTGGCTCATTATGTTGCACACAGTGGCTTCCTGAGTTCTTCGATGCCTGGTAGGAACTGTGTGAGCGTGTTAAACCTTTTTTTTCATGTATGAATGCTTCCTAAGTTATCTATTATAAGATGTAACTTAGTGGCTACATTGTGCTTCTGTTGTGAGGTAAAGCAAATAGATATACGAGAAGATCACTTCACCTTTAATAATAACATGACACAAGGGAATCAATTTTCAGACTGTCTTTATTTCTGCTTTATAAAATTATGAACAGGGAGCACAGCAACTTTATCAAGGTAATGATACACAAAACAGTGTTCACAGGCCTTACTTAAAATAGCACTTTATTTAGACCATTAGACACATAAAAAAGACAGTTTCAGGGTCCACTGCCCTTAATCATGCTGAGTAAGTGTTGTGAATACTGTTTTTTGGATTCACTTTATAAAATTAAAGTAGCCTGAGAAGTAATATATCTTGCAATTCAACTGTATAAGCGGTCATTTAAAGGTACATTCTTAAAGGGATATGAAACCCAAATTTTTTCTTACATAGATCATACAATTTTAAACAACTTTCCAGTTTACTTCTATTATAACATTTAGTTTATTTTCTTGGTATGCTTTTTTGAAGAAGCAGCAATGCACTACTGGTTGCTAACTGAACACATGAGTGAGCCAATGACAATCGTTATATATATATGCAGCTACCAATCTGCAGCTAGAACCTAGGTTCTTTGTTGTTCCTAAGGTTACCTAGATAAACCGTTCAGCAAAGGATAACAAGAAAAGGAAGCTTATTAAATAAATTAGAAAAGTTGTTCAAAATTGTATGTTCTATCTGAAACATGAATGTCTAATTATGACTTTACTGTTCCTTTAAGCAAAAATGACACAAGTTCACTTTGGGCCAGATTACAAATTGAGTGCTGCTGATTGTGCAAGGCCACATGCAATCAGCAGTGTTAGATTTGGTATTACAAGTTATTGGTTAACTTGTACCATGGCGTTTATCACAAGTCATTGGTTTAGTTTAGCTATTCATAATACAGCATACTCTTATTTATTTATTTTGAAAACTTTATTTTGTTGGAATTGCACTTACACTACAAAAGAAGGTTTCAGATGTTTGGGATTTATTTATGTGATCTTGAGAGAAGCAGGTTTTCGGCTGAAATGCATAGAGCTCTTTTATTTAAGCTGTATACTTGTTTTTAACTGTTTATTAAAGACGATTTTATACACAATTTGTTTTTTAATTTTGTACGGGTGAAGCTGATCTTTCCTGTGAATACATTCCTCTTAATATTTGCATTCACTCAAAAGTATTAAACCATTCTTAATTTTCTTTCCTTTGAAATCCTTTGTTGGAGTTTAAAGTTGTTGCCGGGGGAGTGAAGCTCCGCCAATCATGACATACCACAGCTCTACAGAAGTTGCAGGAGAGACTGAGGCTGCCAGCATCCTCCTACAGGAAATGTGTTTCCATATAGTTCCTATTGTGTTGTCTTTGGATATGACAAGGGAGGAGTCAGAAAGTAAAGGGGGGCGTTGTCCTTAACATATGTAGCATATTAGAATTGCTTTTGCCCTCTGTGCTACGCAACAGTAATCATTTTACTGAAAGGAAATAGTGAGCTAGAACAGCATTTGCACTATCCGAGATAAAATAACTATCATTTACTTGAATTTAAAGGGACATAATACTCATATGCTAAAACACTTGAAAATGATGCAGCATAACTGTAAAAAGCTGAACATCTGTATGTAAAAAAGGAAGATATTTTACCTCACAATTTCCTCAGCTTACCAGTGTAAGTGCTCTGTAAAAGCTTACCTTTCAGTTACTGCTCAGCTGCAGGTTTAAAAAAAAATGAACAGCAGCCAATCCGCATCAGCAGTGCTGAGGTCATGAACTGTTTTACTGTGATCTTATGAGATTTCATATAAATAACATAAGTGTGCATGAAGCTCGCTCCCTTGCAGGTCCTGGGACAGGCATACTGATTTGCTGCTTAAATTCCTTTACAACGGGGTGTGAATACATTTTCAGGTAAAATATGTTTGTTTTTTAAATAGAGATGTTCAGGTGATAATTTTTAGTCAGCTTTTTACAGCTATGCTGCATCACTTTCAAGTGTTTCAACATTTGAGTTTCATTTCCCTTTAAGCTCCAAATTGCACGTTTTGTGAAACACTTATATAGACCTAGTGTTATCCTAAATGCTTGCATTTTATCCACTCAACTTGTAATCTGGCCTGCAAAGGGGTTAAACACAGAACACTTTGGCCACTATGTTTTAGCACCTATGTTGTTTTTAAGTTTTTTACTAGTAAATGACTGCTAAATACTTCAAGGGATAGTAAAGTCAAAATAAAACTTTCATTAATCAGATAGGGCATGCAATTTTAGACAACTTTACAATTTACTTTTATCATGACATTTGCTTTGTTCTCTTGATATTCCTTGTTGAAAGCTAAACCTAGGTAGGCTCATAGGCTGATTTCTAAGCCCTTGAATGGCACCTCTTATCGCAGTGTATTTTATTAGCTTTTCACAGCTAGACAGTGCTTTATCGTGTGTGCCATATAGATATGATTGTGCTTATGCATTAGTCAGCACTGATTGGCTGAAATGCAAGTTTGTAAAAGCACTGAAAAAAGGGGGCAGTCTGCAGAAGCTTAGATACAAGGTAAGCACAGAGGTAAAAATTGTACTGTATTAATATAACAATGTTGGTTATGCAAAACTGAGGAATGGGTAATAAAGGGATTATCTATCTTTTTAAACAAAAACAAATTTCAAGTAGACTGCCCCACACAGAACACAGCCATTGAGCCAGCCAGCAGTAACAGTTACCCATAGCCACTGGCTCCCAAGGGGGGTTTTGCCTAAGCTAGGTTCAGTAATTGATCTAACAGTTTTGATTATGTCATTTTTTGCATTAGAATGTCCATTTAGATGTATATAAATATCATAATAAGAAATCATGCTTTCCATATAAATGAGACCAAGCTAAGGAGAAATGTAGTTTACTAAACGGAGTATTTATATGAGTATAAAATATGCGTACTGTACCATGTAAGCTCTCGCCACCTAAAAAAATAGGTTTTGTCGATTAGGAACTGGTAAGTTTACCTTAATTTGTACACTTTTTTTTTAGATTTTATTTAGTTACCAAAAGAGAACAAATGTGCTCTAGAATATACATTAACATTATACAAAATTCTGATGTTGAGTTAACACAGTCTTAAACTAGATACATTTTGCATAACACTAGGTCCAGGTTAAAATATTTGTTTACAGTGTCACTATTTTTTATATATATATATATATATATATATATATATATATATATATACAGTGAGGCCTCGGTTTACGAATTTAATTCGTTCTCCGGGTCGTTTCGTATTGCGAAAAATTCGTAAACCGAAACACGGTTTCCCATAGGAATGCATTGAAAATCAATTAATGCGTTCCGGAGGTCCGAAAAAATTCAAATAAAGTGTCCAAAAAATGCTCCAAAAGGCTCCAAAAGGCTTAACAATTTGCTGCAAATGGCTCCAATGTCTCCAAAAGGCTCCACAACTTGCTGCAAATGGCTCCAAAAGGCTTAACAACTTGCTGCAAATGACTCCAAAAGGCTCAACAACTTGCTGCAAAATGGCTCCAAAACCTCTCCAACACCTCCACACTGGTACCCAAACTTCATTAATTCAATCATACTTGAGTATGCAGGGGGCACAGGGGCCACTGGTTTCGTATTGCGAAAAATATTCGTAAACCGAGGGGGGCAAACCGGCATTTTGTTTCGTATTGCGAAAAAAATTCGTAAACCGAGTCAATTTTTCTTCAAATTTCGATTTCGTAAACCGAAATTTCGTATACTGAGTCGTGCGTAAACCGGGGCCTCACTGTATATATATATATATATATATATATATATATATATATTATAACAAAATGTATGCCAACATTTACATTATCAAACATAAAGATCTCTTTGTGGTGGAAATGAGGAATATATATTTTATTTGGGAACTGTATAATGTGTTTTTTTTAAGTATTTATTCAAAGCTAGAGCCAAAAACAATAGTTTGGGTATGTAAAGGGCACACAGATCTGGAGAGGCCAACTTTATTATATGTCCTTAGGAGACCTTAAATACTGTGATCTTTACAAATACAAGCCTTGTCCTCACACAACTCTTGGTCTATGTGCCTATTATCCCACACAGATTTTTAACTAAATGCATACAAAAAGAAACCACATTCCATGCTCGCTCAAGTTTTTCACATGTTTATTGTTTCACACATCTTAATTTTATAATATTGTTTTTTAAAATAGCATGTAAAACAGTATATATTATCTGAAATATTCATATAGGTTTCTTTCATTAATTTGATTTGATCATTTTTGTATTTAAATGAAACATTAACTGCTTAACTCTGTTAGAATGTTCCATGCCATCCTAACAGCGCTGGGCTTTAATGCCGTTAGGATGGCATGGAATGTCCTATCTTTTTTGGCATCCTGCCCTCTCCTTTTATTCAGTCAGAAATCCGACGGGGGGGGGGGGGGGGGGGTTGTCCCCATGACCTAAACCTAGATATATAAGCTCATATGTAATGATCTTGGCAGTATATGTGCCTTCAATATATGTACATGGATCTAGTATGACAAAGGGAAACTAGTACAGGTGTACTTCAGAGATATCTTGGGTTCGGTTTCAGAACACCGCAATAAAGTGAATATAGCAATAGAGTGTGTCACATAAATTTTGTTTAGTTTCCCAGTATATTTAAAAGTTATATTTACACTATACTGTAGTCTATTAACTGTTATAGCATTATGTCTACAAAACATTGTACATACCTTAATTAAAAATAATTTTGTGCTAAAAAAAATGCTAACTATCAACTGAGCATTCAATGAGTCATAATCTTTTTGCTGGTGGTGTGTATTAATGTGTATATATGTTATGCCGATAGCCTTGCTCGACACAGGGTTGCCACAAACCTTTAATTCATAAAATGAATCGCAATAAAGCGGAGCGTAATAAAATGAGGTATGCCTGTATTGTCCAGTACATTATACATATAGTTAAACTGGGATATTTTTAAAGATATTATTTATTTTTTTTAAATATAATTCCAGTTGAATTTTGATATTTTGTATATGAATTTATAATAACTATATATGCACGTTTATAAATTAATTCATATGGATATATTGTGCAGATTATTTATAATTTTTGGTTATTTTATTTAGTTATAAATTAGTTCCATCTATTAATGTAATTTTGTGTATATAAGTATCAAGTGTTTTTTGAGGTTTTATCACATTAATATTGTTACTACTAATGAGCTCAAAGGAGTAGGAAATGTATCCTCCAGTAGGTGACGCAAACAAACTACTTAGGATTGCAAGTTGAAACTTCCTTCAGCTGTGATCTGGGGTGAAATACGTTGAGATGGAGACAACAGATGGACAGTGTGTGTCCATACCTGGTCTCCGTAACAAGGATCCCCAGTGAGGTCCCACAGTGTATTATTATGTTTGACTATCTAGTTTGGTTTCTTGCTGTAGCGTTACTCTATTAATATTTTTTTTTTAAAGTATGACAGTCACACATAATTTAGTTATTTGTGGAATATGAGATTTGGGCAAGAGTACATATGCGGTGTCGCCCGCAAAAGCCGGCGATTGCTGGTTTTTACGTGGTTTTGGTATCACATATATGGCGGCACATATAAATGTGGCGCATATATTTCATCCGTCGCCCGCAATTTTTACTCCCATAAGCTAACATAGAACCTCGTCGCAGATCGGTATCACATATTCAGCGCAAGGATTTACGCAGCGAAAATGGAGAAATTTTACTCCATTTTCACCTCGCCACACATAGGCAGGCGCAGCAAGCCTTGCACTGAGTATAAAAGTACTGTAACTCCTGTAACTGGCTGAAAATATTAACAAATGCCTAATGCATGTGCAATATCTATCTACCTGTCAACCGCCAACCCCCACTACAATAACTAATAAAATATATTAACCCCTAATCCGCCATTAACCCACATCGCAATAAACCTAATAAAACTATTAACCCCTAATCCATCATTAACCCACAACGCAACAAACCTAATAAAACTATTAACCGCTAAACCACCAAAAACCCACACAACGCAATAATCCTAAAAAAACATTAACACCTAAACCGCCAAACCCACACAACGCAATAATCCTAATAAAACCATTAACCCCTAAACCGCCAAACCCACACAATGCAATAATCCTAATAAAACTATTAACCCCTAAACCGCCAAACCCCCACAACGCAAATAACTAATTAAATTACTAAGCCTCCTAACCTAACACCCCCTAAATTAACCCCAATTACCTAAATTAAAAAATACTAAATTACAATTAAAATAAAAATGCTAACATTACTTAAAAATAAAAATAAAAAAACCTAATATTAAATTAATATAAGATTACACAAAATAAAGTCTAACATTACATAAAATAATAAACCAGATTATCAAAAATTAAACCTAATCCCTATGAAAATAAAAAAGCCCCCCCAAAAAAATAAAAACACCCCTAATCTAAACTACCAATAGCCCTAAGTTAACCAGCTATTTTACATTAAAAAATACTAAGTCCCCCTCTAACAGTAAAATCCCCCACCCATCAAACCCCGCAAAAAAAACCAAACCCAACACTAAAAAATCCTAAACTACCATTGCCCCTAAAGGGGCATTTGTATGGGCATTGCCCTTAAAAGGGCATTAAGCTCTTTTACACTGCCCAAAATCCCTATTCTAAAAAAACAGCGAACCCCCCAAAAATAAAAAAATTCTAACTCTAACTCCCAAATAGGTACTCACCGTTCCTGAAGTCTGGCGGAGAAGGTCCTCTTCCAAGTGGTGAAGTCTTCTTCCATTGCTGCGACGTCTTCTATCTTCATCCAGGACCAAGCCGACGCGGAGATGAGCACGGAACAGAAGACCGGCGGCTGCGGAGCCATCGAGCGTGGAGATCCTCTTTGTACGATCACTGTCCGCACACTGAGGATTGAATTCAAGGTACGCGTTTAAATATGGGGTACCTTGTATTCCTATTGGCTGATTTGATTCTTCAAATTCAAATCAGACAATAGGATGAGAGCTACTGAAATCCTATTGGCTGTTCAAATCAGTTTAGAATGTTCTAGTGTTAGTTTTTTTTTATTTTGGGGGGTTTGGTGGGTGTGGGGTTTTACTGTTAGAGGAGGGACTTACTATTTTTTAAGGTAAAAGAATTGGTTAACTTAGGGCAATGCCCTACAAAAGGTCCTTTAATGGCTATTGGTAGTTTAGTATTAGATTAGGGGGTGTTTTTATTTTGGGGGGCTTTTTATTTTCATAAGGATTAGGTTTCATTCAAAATTTTTGATAATTTGTTTTTTTATTTTAGGTAATGTTAATTTTTGTAATCTTAGATTAATTAAATTTTTATTTTATTTAAGTAATGTTAGTTTTTTTAATTTTAATTGTAACTTATTATTTTTTAATTTAGGTAATTGGGGTTAATTTAGGGGTGTTAGGCTAGGAGATGTTAGGTTAGTGGGCTTAGTAATTTAATTTGTTATTTGCGTTGTGGGGGTTTGGCGGATTAGGGGTTAATAGATTTATTAAGTTTGTTGTTATGTGGGTTTGGCGGATTCGGGGTTAATAGATTTATAGGGTAGTTTGTGATGCTGGGGTTGGCGGATTTAGGGGTTAATACATATGTTAGGTAGATCTCTATGTGGGTGAATGGTGGATTAGGGATTAATAGTTTAATTAGGCACATTGCGTTGTGGGGGGTTGTCGGTTTAGGGGTTAATACATTTATTATTAGTTGCGATGTGGGGGGATTGCAGATATAGGGATTTTATGTGTCGGTTTATTTTTGGGAGGCGTGTTAGACTTTTATGGGAGATTTAACTTTTTTTTTTCTTAGGCACCGGCAGTTTCCAACGTGCCGTAAATCGCTGGCGACTCCAGAAATTTGTATTTACGCACATTTCTGGACATCGCTAGTTTATCCGATTTACAGCACTTTATGAACTGCCAGCACCGTATATGTAATAGCCCGATGTGCAAGGTGAAATTACAGGGCGACACAGGTTTCAGCAGTTTCGCTGAAGCCTGCGCTGCATATGTAATCTTTCTCCTTGTGTTTAGCAGTGAATTAGGGAAAGAGTAAGAAGTGCAGGAGATTACATGGTGTTACTTAAAGGTGCATGATACCCAAATGTTGAAGCAATTGAAAGTGATGCAGCTGTAAAAAGCTGACTAGAATTTATCACCTAAACATCTCTATGTAAAAAACATAATTTAGGCTTACCTGATAAATTAATTTCTTTCATTGTGATGAGAGTCCACAATCGGTTACTCCTGGGAATTACTCTTTCCTGAAACTAGGAGGAGCAAACATTCCCAAACCCAAAGTGCTCTATAAAACCCCTCCCACCTCACTGGTAACTCAGTCTGACATATAGCCAAGCAAAAGAGGTAGGAAAAGAAATAAGAGCAAAAGTATAGGCGCAGGGAAAAAAGATGTGCCCAAAAAATAAACCAACCCCAAAAAAAAACACAGGGTGGGGTCTCTTACCATATCCCCCAACTGTCCCGATTTTCGCGGGACAGTCCCGATTTTAGGGATCTGTCCCCATATCCCGGGTTGCTAGCCATCTGTCCCGATTTGCCCCAGGCATTTAAACATGCAGATACATACACACTACATAGAATACACGTATACATGCAGATACACACACACACTACATAGCATACACTTATACATGCAGATACACACACACACTACATAGCATACACTTACACATACAGATGCATACACTTATACATGCAGATTCACACACACTACATAGCATACACTTATACATGCAGATACACACACACTACATAGCATACACTTACACATGCAGATACACACACTACATAGCATACACTTATACAGGCAGATACACAGACACTACATAGTATACAATTATACATGCAGATACACACACACACATTACATAGCATACACATGGGCCCAATAGAATTAAATATTATTTTTTTTTTTTAATTCTATTGGGCCCATGCTCAGAAGCAGCTGGCTTTGCTCTCACCGGGTAATGGTGACCTCTCTAACCTACCTCTGGCAGTGATTATGTCTAACCCCTGGTGATAATAATACTAGCATGCTTTCAGTTTTATACAATGAGCAGTGCTAATACCAGGGTAACAAGCAGTGGCAGCCGCAGACTGCCAGCTAATGTGCTTGCCAACTCCAGGACCCCATACAATGAATTACAGATACTCATATATGATGTAGTGTGTGTGTCTATCTGTATCCATAACTGTGTATGTGTATCTGCATGTATAAGTGTGTATCTGCATGTATAAGTGTATACTATGTAGTGTCTGTGTATCTACATGTATAAGTGTATGCTGCATGTATAAGTGTATGCTATGTAATGTGTGTGTGTGTATCTGCATGTATAATTGTATACTATGTAGTGTCTGTGTATCTGCCTGTATAAGTGTATGCTATGTAGTGTGTGTATCTGCATGTGTAAGTGTATGCTATTTAGTGTGTGTGTATCTGCATGTATAAGTGTATGCTATGTAGTGTGTGTGTATCTGCATGTATAAGTGTATGCTATGTAGTGTGTGTGAATCTGCATGTATAAGTGTATGCATCTGTATGTGTAAGTGTATGCTATGTAGTGTGTGTGTGTATCTGCATGTATAAGTGTATGCTATGTAGTGTGTGTGTGTATCTGCATGTATACGTGTATTCTATGTAGTGTGTATGTATCTGCATGTGTAAGTGTATTCTATGTAGTGTGCTACTGTGCATTTTTGCTGACTTTAAAGGCCAGAATCTAGAATATTAATGGGGAATGCAGAGAGCAGTTTTAAAGAATTTATTATTAAATGTCCAATTAAGATAAAAATATTTAGCAATGTCTTTGCAAAGGCTAGTTAAATACATAGCTCACATAGCCATACCAGTGGTTTGAGCTTGTGTTTGATTTGCTGCCCAAGTGTATTAAAATATATGACTTTATTAAGAATTTTATTTATATTACTTTGGTCTTATGATTTTTTAAGCCCCGCCCACCACATTTCAATTTTTTTGCTGTGTGTGTGTGTGTGTGTGTGTGTGGGGGTATCCCTCTTTTGAATTTTGAAATGTTGGGAGGTATGTCTTACCACTATTAGAGAAATTAATTTATCGGGTAAGCATAAATTGTTTTCTTTCATACAGGTGATGAGAGTCCACAATCCATCACACCTGGGCACTAATACCCAAGCTGTGGAGTCCATGAGTAATGAAAAATGGTGTGGGATAAAAAGAACATCTTTTTTCACAGAGAAACTAAATCCACAACAACCCAAAT
Organism: Bombina bombina; assembly: GCF_027579735.1. NCBI lineage: Eukaryota > Metazoa > Chordata > Amphibia > Anura > Bombinatoridae > Bombina > Bombina bombina. The sequence continues at coordinate 423,666,328 of NC_069500.1, read as the reverse complement.
AGAACCCAAAGAATAAACAGGGTAAATATGCAAATAAAATGACCAACGGGCAACAATCAAAATAGACCTGAGACAACTGCCTAAAGGAGTTTCTTACCAAAGGCTGCCTCAGAAGAAACAGAAACATCAAAATGGTAGCATTTAGTAAAAGTATGCAAAGAAGACCAAGTAGCTGCCTTGCAAATTTGGCCAACTGAAGCCTTATTCTTAAAGGGACACTCAAGTCAAAATTAAACTTTCATTATTCAGATATAGCATGCAATTTTAAACAACTTTCCAATTTACTTCCATTAAAAAATGTGCAGTCTTTATATTTAAACTTTTTGAGTCACTAGCTTCTATTGAGCATGTGCAAGAATTCACAGAATAAGCATATATGCATTTGTCATTGGCTGATGGCTGTCACATGGTATATGTATGCATTTATGATTGGCTGATGGCTGTCACATGGTACAGGGGGAGTGGAAATAGACATAATTTTTAAAATTGTCAGAAAAAAAATCTACTACTCATTTGAAGTTCAGACTAAGGCCCATATTTATCAAGCTCCGTACAGAGCTTGAAGGGCCGTGTTTCTGGCGAGTCTTCAGACTCGCCAGAAACAGCAGATATGAAGCAGCGGTCACAAAGACCGCTGCTTCATAACCTGTCCGCAGGCGGACAGACATCGCTGGAAATCAACCCGATCGAGTAAGATCGGGTTGATTGACACCCCCCTGCTGGCGGCCCATTGGCCGCGAGTCTGCAGGGGGCGGCGTTGCACCAGCAGCTCTTGTGAGCTGCTGGTGCAATGCTGAATACGGCGAGCGTATTGCTCGCCGTATTCAGCTAGGTCTGGCGGACCTGATCCGCACTGTCGGATCAGGTCCGCCAGACTTTGATAAATCGGGGCCTAAGTGCTATTTTATTGTTTTGCATTTGATGATTATGCAAATCTACTGTGTTTACTGGTCCTTTAAAAGCCTAAGAAGTGGCAACTGATATAGTAAAATGAGCAGTTATTTGTTTAAGTGGAGGCTGATCTGGCTCTAAGAAAGCCTTATGGATCAAAAGTTTCAACCAAGAAGCCAAAGAAATGGCAGAAACCTTCTGCTCTTTCCTGGAACAAGAAAAATTAACACTAGAAAATTGACTGAAATCATTAGCGTCAACATAATACTTCAATGCTCTAATAACACACAAATTATAAAGAAGTCTCTCTGAAGAATTCTTGGGATTAGGGCCCAAAGTAGGGACAACAATTTCCCAAATTCAATTGTCTGAAGACACAATCTTAGGTAAGAAGTCAAATTTGGCCCTTAAAATCTCCTTATCCTGATGAAAAATGAGATAAGGAGGATCACATTAAAGAGCATTTAACTCTTCTCGCAGAAGAAATAACTAAAAGAAACAAAATCTTCCAAGAAAAAAGTTTAAAGTGACACTCTAGTCAAAATTAAACTTTCATGATTCCAAAAAATCATGTAATTTTAAACAACTTTCCAAATTACTTTTATCATCAAATTTGCTTTGTTCTTTTGGTATTCTTTGTTGAAAGCTAAACCTAGGGTTGCTCATATGCTAAGTTCTTCGCCCTTGAAGGCCGCTTCTTAACTCCTTGTGTTTTGACAGTTTTTTTACAACTATACAGCGCTGCACTGGTTCATGTGTGCCATGTAGATAACATTGTTTTCACTTACGTGGGAGTCAGCATTGATTGGCTAAAATGCAAGTCTGTCAAAAGAACTGAAATAAGGGGGCAGTCTGTAGAGTATTAGATAAAAGGTAATTGCAGAGGTGAAAAGTAAATTAATATAACCATGTTGGTTATGCAAAACTGGGGAATGGGTAATAAAATGATTCTTTTTAAACAATAACAATTCTGGAGTAGACTGTCCCTTTATATCCACCTTATGCATGGTCTCAAATGAAGGAGCCTGCAAAATATTCAAAACTAAATTTAGATCCCAAGGAAGAGAAATTGTTTTAATTATAGGCTGAATTCTAGCCAAAGCTTGTACAAAATAAATCTAATTGTGGAACAAAACTGAAAGAGCAGAAATCTGACCCTTCAAAGAACTGGCAAATAATACAAACCATCCTGCAAAAACTGTGAGATCCTAGGAATTCTAAAAGAATGGCAGGAAAAAAACATGAACCATGCTGCTAAAAATAAAGGCCCTCCAGATCTTAAGATAAATCTTTCTGGTAAAAGGCTTACAGGCCTGTATCATAGTCTCAATAACAGAATCTCTCTCTACCTAAGAACTTACCGTTCAATCTTCATGCCATTAAGCTTAGAAACTTGATATCTGGATGGAAAAATGGACCTTGAGACAGAAGTTCTGGATGCAGAGGAATTGGCCAAGGAGGATAACTGGACATCTGAACCAGATATGCATACCAAACTCTGCAAGACCAATTCAGAGCAATCAGAATTACCGATACATCATTTTGCCTGATTCTGGACATCACTCTGGAAGAACCAGAGGTGGAAAAACATAGGCTAGTTGAAATGACCCTGGAGCCAACAGGGCATCAAAAAACACTGCTTGAGGATACCTGGACTTCACACAGTACCTGGGAAATTTGTGATTCAAACGAAAGGCCATCAGATCTATCTTTGGGAGTCCCCAAAGATCTAATATATGATTGAAAACATCCAGATGTAGAGACCATTCTCCTGAATGCAGGGACTGACGATGAAAAATCCACTTCCCAATTGTCCACTCCTGGAATATGAACATCAGAAATTAGACAGCAATTGACTTCTGCCCTGGAAAGACTTAAAGATAGACTTCAAGATAATTGCTTTATAGATAGGGAATTGTGAGTTCCCCCCTGATAATTGACCTAGGCCACTGCTAAAAAAGAAAAGAAAAAAAGACTACCTTTTGAACAGAGGCCAACTCTAAAGGGATCTGAAAACTGCACCAAGTTCTGAAACATTTATTGGCAACCTCGCCTTCCGAGGAAACCAAAACCTCTGAGACCCCCAGATGCCCCCCAAACTTAAACACTTGCATATGTAGTGATCACAGTCCAAATAGGATGATCAAAAGAAGCCCTCTGCATAATAAGCTGATGATTCAGCCACCAAGAAAGAGACTGACTTGTTCTGAAATCTAGATGAATCCTTGAGATAGCGGAGTATGATCCCTGCACCATTGCCGAAGCATACAAAGCTGAAGAGGCCTCATGTGGAAACGAGCAAACAGAATAACATCCAAAGCTGCAATCATGAGACTTAACACCTCCATACAAATAGCCACAAGTAAAAAACAAAGAGACCAAAGATTTAGACAAGTGGACAATAGCTTCAACCTTCTTTAATCTGTCAATGAAAGTCTCATTGAAACTGAATCCATCTGAACCCCCAGAAAAAGACAACCTTTGTCTGAGGAACCAGAGACATCTTTGGAAAGTCGATTTTCCAATCATGTTGTTGAAGGATCTACAACAGTCTGCTGGTGTGAGATTCTGCTAAATGAAAAGATGGAGCTTGAACCAAGATATTGTCCAGGTAAGGAAGCACCGCTTCACACAGACAAAATGAAACCCAGGACCTTTGAGACTATTCTGGGAGCTGTAGCCAGACTGAATAGTACAGCAATAAACTGAAAATGCTTGTCCAGAAAGGCAAACCTTAGAAACTGATAATGTAACATGTGAATAGGAACAGGCAGGTAAGCATCCTTTAAATCTATTGTGGACATTAACTGACATTTCTGAACAAAAAGGTAGAATAGTCTGAATAGTTTCCATTTTGAAAATAGGATCTCTGAGAAATTTGTTTAGATCCAGAACTGGTCTGAATTTTCCCCCTTCTTTGGAACAATGAAGAGGTTGGAGTGAAAATCCATTCCTTGCTCCAACAACAGAACAGGAACAATCACTCCCATAGATTCTTGATCCGAAACTGAATGAAAAAAAGGCCTAAGCCTTCACAGGATTTCTCAGAAAAAAATCCTTCCCCTGGGAGGCCATGTTCTGAAACAAAAATGATTAGGAGCTTTAAATTTACCTTTTTGACTTCTTGTCCTGAGGAAGAAAAGCTAATTTACCTTCAGTCAAAGTAGAGATAATAGAATCCAAACCAGAACCAACCAACAACATCTTTTCCTGAAAATAGAGATTTAGATTTGAGTTTAGAAACCATATCCTTATAAATACCTTCTAGAAAGAAGTATCAAAGACATACTTTTAGCATTAATCTCAAATTAACAGTCAACACAGTAGATTTGCATAATCGACAAATGCAAGATAACAAGACAATGCAATAGCACTTAGTCTGAACTTCAAATAAGTAGTAGATTTTTTTTGATAATTTTAAAAGTTATGTCTATTTCCTCTTCCCTGTACCATGTGACATCCATCAACCAATCACAAATGCATACACATACCATGTGACTGCCATGAGCCAATCACAAATGCATACACGTTTTATTCTGTGAATTCTTGCACATGCTCAGTAGGAGCTGGTGATTTAAAAAGTTAAAATATAAAAAGACTGTGCACATTTTGTTAATGGAAGTAAATTGGAAAGTTGTTTAAAAATTGCATGCTCTATCTGAATCATGAATGTCAAATTTTGACTTGAGTGCCCCTTTAATAATGTTAAAAACAGCATAACAAATGAAAGTTCTAGCACATTTCAGCAATTCCAAAAGGTTTATAAAAGCTCCACTAACTGCCCAGAAAAAATTCTTAAACAAAAAATTCAAAAAAACAGCAGCAATAGAAACTGTTCGCCTAAATATATATTCTGTTTACTAAAAAGCCTTCCTATAGAAGGACCCTAACTTCCTATATAAACAATCTTAAAAAGGGACACTGAACCCAATTTTTTTTTGTGATTCAGATAGAGCATGCAATTTTAAGCAACTTTCTAATTTACTCCTATAATCATTTTTTTTCATTCTCTTGGTATGTTTATTTGAAAAGCAATAATGTAAGTTTAGATGCTGGCCCATTTTTGATGAACAACCTGGATTGTCCTTGCTGATTGTACAGCACCAATAAAAAAAGTGCTGTCCATGGTCTGAACCAAAAATGTGCTGGCTCCTTAGCTTAGTTGCCTTCTTTTTAAAATACAGATAGCAAGAGAATGAAGAAAAATTGATAATAGGAGTAAATTATAAAGTTGCTTAAAATTGCATGCTCTATCTGAATCACAAAAGAAAAAAACTGAGTTCAGTGTCCCTTTAAAGAAAGAGCTATCTTCCTAAGGAAAAGTAGTACGTTTAGCCAAGGTTGAAATGTCCCCATACACTTTGGGAACAGTTTCCAAAAACTCAATGTTAAAAGCCGGTAAAGGATACAATTTCTTAAACCTTGCGGAAGGATTAAAAAGAATACATGGCATAGCCCATTCCAGGGGGTCCCAGAGACTGTATCAGGGATAGAAACCTCAGGAGATTTAACCATAGGTTTAAAAATAGTATCTAAAGACTATATTTATGTATAACAAATATATATATATATATATATATATATATATATATATATATTAAAACAACTTAAGAGGCTTAGTGAGAAATACTAAAAGACAATCATCAATTACTGTTGGGAATACCACTCCTGGCCAGCAGGAGGAGGCAAAGAGCACCACAGCCACGCTGTTAAATATCACATCCCTTACCCACAACTCCCAGTCATTTGACCGAAGGGAAATGGAGAAAAAAGAAGCAACACAAGGTGTAGGCGTGCCTGAGGTCTTAGACAAAAATAACTGTCTTAAATAAGGGCGGGACCATGGACCATATCTGGAAAGATATACATTTATCAAGTAAGCATAAATTTTGTTTTCTTTCCTAAGATATGGTGAGTCCACGGCATCATCAATTACTGTTGGGAATCAATACCCAAGCTAGAGGACACAGATGATAAGGGAGGGACAAAGACAGGTAACCTAAACAGAAGGCACCACTGCTTAAAAACCTCTCTCCCAAAAGAAGCCTCAGCTGAGGCAAAAGTATCAAATTTGGAAAAGGTATACAGAGAAGACCAAGTTGCCACCTTGCAAATCTGTTCCATAGAAGCTTCATTCTTGAAAGCCCAAGAAGACGAGACAGCCCTAGTGGAATGAGCTGTAATTCTCTCAGGAGGCTGCTGTCTAGCAGTCTCATAAGCCAAACAAATTATACTTCTCAACCAGAAGGAAAGAGTAGCTTTCTGACCCTTACGTTTCCCAAAAAAACAAACAGGGCAGAAGACTGGCAAAAATCCTTAGTCGCCTACAGATAGAATTTCAGAGAACGCACAATATCTAGGTTGTGTAAAAAATGTTCCTTATGACAAGAAGGCTTAGGACATAAAGAAGGAACAACAATTTCCTGATTAATATTTCTATTTGAAACAACTTTAGGAAGAAAACCTAACTTTGTACGAAGAACCACTTTATCGGCATGAAAGATAAGGAGAATCAAACTGCAAAGCTGAGAGTTCTGAGACTCTCCGAGCAGAAGAGATAGCAACAAGAAACAAAACCTTGGAGACTTCCGGGAGGCAGAGCTACCGAGTAGCAGCAGGGACTGAGAGCTCCGGTAAATAAGCAGCAAAAATACGATCTAAAGCCGCTTATTCTGCTCCCACGCATCAGCCTTACACAACTACAAGGTCCCAAACACCCAGGGACCAGTTGGTGTCAGCAACAACAGCGTATGGGGATACCATCAGTGCCCCAGCACCCGGAAAGCAATCATACAAGAAGCGGAAAATCGCTGAAGCCATCTTGCCTCAGGAGAGAAGGTGAAAATACGGCGAAATAATCCTCTTGACTGGTGGGCGCATACAGGCAATACATATAGCAGAGGGCCATACAAGAAGCCCCAGCAAGGAGACCGCAGGCTGTGTCGCAGTGTCGTAAGTACAGGCAGTACCGATAGCACCATATAACCTGCATTACGTATTAAAGATCACACAGGGCCAAGTAGATAAAGTGTTCGTAATCACCTAAAGGCATTATTACACATATCCCCCATCCAACAAGACATCAATTGCAAGTTTATTACAAGAATATTTCTGTGGGGCAAATCAGGAGTGGACATACTAGAACTGTGCACATATTAAGGAAATCCACAGGCCCAGCCTGCACACAGCGTTGAGGCCTAACATTCAACCATCCAGGTACCTAGAATGCTATAGAGTGGAGGAAAAGAATCACTGCAGTGGTACATCAAAACCAAGTGTGCAACGCTTTAATCTGTGCCCCTATTAACCCTTTCAACTACTACATCATACGCAGAAAGAGTATCCACGGAGGACCAGGGTGGATCAGGTTTGTTGAAAAACTGCACACTACATATCAGTCCCCCCTCTCACATCTCTCTCATGAAAGTCGACAAGTACTTTTCAAAGATCTCATCTGGCTTTTCTGAAGATATGAGTGGCAGATCAAAAGCGGCTGAGAAGAAAAGTCGCCATGTTGTGGAGATACATGCAGGTAGCCCCCCTGTGGCTGATCAGTCAATATCACAATCAATGTCATGCTCTGGGGACCACTCTGCCCTAATGCAGGACTTGAAATCCTTTTTTCTACCAAAGATTGACTCACTCCAAGCAGTAATGGATAATCTAACAAGCGAGGTGCGGCAATTTTCCACACGCCTAACTGCTGCAGAAACACGCATCTCTGATACTGAAGACAGGCAATCAAGTATGGATATCTCACTTAAAAACAGGGTAGAAGACCTCGAAAACAGGAGTCGCCGCAACAACCTCTGCATCGTGGGGGTACCTGAGTCAATTAAAGGCAAAGTCTTGATGGAATTTGTCACCTCTACCTTTCCTAAGCTACTGGGCCTGCATGCTGATCATCTTCCTATCGACATTGAAAGAGCCCACAGAGTGGGCCCTGCTAACCCTCCTGATTAACGCATCAGACCACGGCAAGTGATCTTTAAATGTCTCCATTTTCAAGAGAAATTGGCCCTCAGGGCATATAGATCGCAGAAAGAAGTTCTTTTTGAAGACCACCGACTTCTAATGTTTCAGGACTACTCCGCTGAGATCACCAAACAGAGAAAGGACTTTGTTCCACACTGCTCTAAGCTGCATGAACAGGGTAGACAAGTGGCCCTATTATACCCTGCAAAACTGCGGCTAATGACCCCTTCTGGTCCTAAGATCTTCCATTCCCCTCAGGCCTTGGATTCATACCTGGCTACAGAAAAGTCCACTGAGGCTCCCTGAGGGACTTATTTACAGCTTTAGTTGACTATATCCTGGCACATTAGCTGTGCCCCATCCCAGATGAAGATATGTAATGTATACATGCCACATGTGTTTATTTTTTTGGATTTCTTATGCTTAATTTTGCTGTATTTTTTGTGTTTGGTTCATATTTTGTCACATACGACTGACCACCTTGTGCGAACAACACATAGTCCAACCCCGCTATCCTACACTCTCACACCTGTTATGAGTGGTATTCGCCTGTTGACTTTAAATACACCCACTAAGTCTCGAACCCATACGTGGATAGAGACCGGCTACCATACTAAGTCCCATTATGTAGTGAGACGGGCTCAGTACTACACAGACGCTGGTCACTCTGTATAGATATATCAGTTCTCCCTGTTTTAAGGTTTAAAATGTTGATATTATTATTGTTATTTTTGTTGTTTGGATGCCTCTCAGTTATGACACTGACATACAGAAACTCAATGGCATTGCAACCTATTATCCTGTGTCTCTGAGGGCTGCTCATTGGGTGACAGAGGTGAACACGGATGGGCCCTGCTCTCTTCCACCAGGCCTAATAATGGCCTACACATTGTTGGGATACCCGTATACACTCACACTGTCTGATAATAAACTACTGTATGTATGGAAAGATATGCTATCTCCACCCCAACAGATGTTCTTATTGCTGCTATGTTTTAAGTTATACAGACATTACTTGCTACACACGTATCTATGTCAGATTGGTATCGATGTTAAAATATTTTTGTTGTTATCTATGTTTTCTGAATATCTTATATCCAGCTGTATTACTAGTCCACACAACATAATCTTTGGCTGGCTTCTTTCTCCACCAGGTTCTACAATTCCACCTTCCCTGACTATCCCCCACCCAATATATGATATGCCTGCAGGCCTTGCACACATACTTGCATATTTAAGGAAAAATACAAGTCCCACACTCTCTGTCCCCTTATCCCCTATCTCAGAATGTCCACCCAGTCACTGACATGCCTGAATCTCTATAATGTAACATAATGGCCCTTAGGTTGATTACATGGAATGTAGGGGGCATTAATTCCCCGGTTAAAAGGAAATCTATTTTAACACACCTCCGCAGACTCAATGCGGATATCGCATTTCTACAAGAGACCCACCTCACTGATGGGGAGCATGAAAAACTGAGTAGTGACTGGGTGGGTAACATAGCTTATTTGTCATATCAAAGTAGCAGTAGGGGAATAGCTATCTTATTCGGTCAAAGACTGCAGGTAGAAATATTGAATACAATATTAGACCCCGACGGTAGGTTTCTCATCTTACAAGCATCTGTAGACAAAGTTAACTACACCTTCTGCAACATTTATGCCCCTAACACTAACTCCCTGCTCTTCTGAAAATCGCTGGTTCAGGCCTTATCTCCATTTATAGGCACCAAATTTATTCTGGGGGGAGATTTCAATCTAACTCCACATCCTACCTTGGACAGAACCTGGCCTACAGAGGATCTGACTAATAAATATATCCTCCGTTATAAGGGAAGATTTGAACTTAAGGTATTTAACTTGCTCTCTGACACTCTGGCTGTTTGTGATATTTGGCGCAGAAGGCACCCCGATGATAGGGATTTTACATGCCTTTCTAAGTATAACTCATCCCTTTCTAGATTAGACCTTTTCCTTATTTCAGACTCCCTAGTCTCCCAGGTTAAATCCGACAAGATTCACAACATTGTAAGCTCTGATCATAAGCCAGTGGAACTCACAGTAGGGGTTTTCCCCAATAAACCTAATAGGAACACACTACGTTTCCCCTCTTACCTTCTTACATCTGAATCCTTCCAAAAACACTTGATCCACACTTGGAATGATTTTTATACTGATAACTCTATACATTCCTCAGATCCACAATTATTCTGGCAAACCGCTAAAACGGTCCTTACAGGACATATTATATCATACATGGCTAATTTAAAATGTAGAATCCAACATAGATATAATACCCTACAAACTAGCTTAGGACAGACATACCCGACATACTGCACCCTAAAATCTCGCCCAGCATACGACAGTTATACTGCCGCTAAAGCGGAAATGGACACATTTGTCCAACAACAGGCCGCTACTGGCCTTCTCAAATCAGCAGGCCGATTTTACCGATTTGGCGGAAAGTCTGGGCGACTTTTAGCCACGCTTGTGAAAGCAAGATCAGTTAAGAAAGACATTGCCGCTTTGAAACATGAGGGGAAGATTTTCCGGACCCCTTTAGAGATAGCCGGCTGTCTGGCAGATTACTTCTCTAATCTTTATAAAAAACAGCAACCAAAATCCCCAAGCTCTTCTCATATTTTCTGGCAATCACTCACACTCCCCAACCTCACTCAGGACCAGTTAAACACACTGAATGTCCCAATAGTGCTGGAAGAAATCCAACATACCATTAAATCTCTGTCCTTGGGGAAAGTAGCGGGCCCGGATGGACTCCCTACCGAGTTCTATCGCTTACTGCTACCTCAGGTCTTGCCAATTCTATACCAACTATTTAATGACATGTTTAACCAAGAGGGGCAGCCGTCTAGATCTTTCACAATGGCCCCCATTACCCTGATCCCCAAGCCAGGGAAGGACCACACACTCCCTGAAGCGTACCGTCAATCGGTCTTTGTCCAAGGCAGATCTTTTGTAGTCAACTTGAGAAGAGTACTTCATGCCCTCAACCACTTTTGGACCAGACCCCCTGCCAAAAGCAGAAATGGGGCTCAGGAGGCCTTCCTGCTGTCCCTGGACGCAGAGAAGGCCTTCTATAGAGTTGAATGGCCTCACCTTTTTAATACTCTTCAGCAATTTCACTTTAAGGGCCCTTTCCTGGATTTTATCTGTAAACTTTACTCCTCCCCCATTGCGAGTATCTTGGTTAATGGCCTAAATTCCCCAAACTTTACTCTTGAGAGGGGTACACGTCAGGGATGCCCACTATCCCCCCTATTATTTAACTTAGCCTTAGAGCCACTTGCCCTGAAATTAAAACAAATCTTCCTGGGAATTACTATAGGGAACACTATTCTACACATGGCCCTATATGCGGACGACATGCTGCTTTTTGTGAATAACCCTTCTCGATACATCCCTAGACTTATTGACACCTTAAAAACCTTTAGAGATTTCTCAGGGTACAAAATAAATATGGCCAAGTCCGAGATATTGTGGCTTTCAGATCACAGCCTGGATATGGATAAGTACCCCTTTACCATACAGCCTAACAGACTTACGTATCTGGGTATCATCATACACAGAAACCCACAAAAGCTATAGGACCTCAACATTACCAAGCAGTGTATACAGTTGCAGCTTCAGCTAAAAGCCTGGGCCAAACTCCCCTTAGGTCTTACAGGAAGGATAAATTTACTTAAAATGACAATCTTACCTAAGCTCCTTTACCCACTTCTAATGTTGCCTTTTTTTCTTACCAAAGCAGACATGACTAATTTAAACAAAGCAATTCAATCCTTCATTTGGAAAGGTAGGAAAGCGCGCATAGCAGCTGCGACTTTGCAGCAACCATACCTCAGTGGGGGTCTAGCGCTTCCCAATCTCAAACTTTACAACTGGGCAGCACTAATCAGGCTGGTGATGGACTGGCAACTTGACACCACACACTTTCATAAACCGTCTCTAGAAGCAGCAGCTGTTTCCCCACATTCTTTAGCCTACCTACCATATATGCCCTCTACAAACCTGCCTGTTAAAAATAACTTTATGTACAGTGATGCCCTAAGAGCATGGAGACTAGCATTTAAATATCTGGGAGACAGATCCCCTGCTCCTAAATGCATTCCACTGATAGGAAACATAGAAATTAAACAGCCCCCTTCCGAGTCTGGAAGTCACAGGGGATCAGATCGGTGGGCAATCTTTTAGATCCTTTATTGCACACAGTCAAGACTTATCAGGACCATAAAAACCAGTACCACCTACCAAATTCACACTTCTATGCATACCTTCAGGCCCAACACTATACTAACACACTGATATCATGACATAACGATTTCTGGCAACCCTCTCCCTGGGCTCATATCCATATTGCATACAAATTGGGCAGTTTTTCTATTTCGCCCATCTACCGCCTTTTAATTACACATGCTTCCAAAGATGTCATGGGAAACATGCTAACCAAATTACAGAGGGAAGACCTGGGGGACATATCCCTTAGAGATATACTTACCAGCTTAGAAAGAACAAGGACTGCCAGCCTAGCGGTACATATTAGAGAAATGCCGATCAGGATGCTAAGCAGAGACTACATTACCCCCGCACGCAGATTTCACTGGAATAGGGACCTTCCAAGCCAGTGTATTTAATGTTCATTGTCAGAACCCACACTCAAACACTACTTCTTTGCGTATCCATATGTAAATCAATTCTGGAGACGTTTACAACACTGGGTCAAGATAACTTTCAAGATTGACCTCCTCTATGACTCTAAATTAATTTTCCTTCTATCATGGAAACCACAACATAAGTTGTTACATCCCATGCTTACTCTTAGTACCCTACTGGCCCGACAATGTATTCTGACACAGTGGACTTCCAAAAACCCTCCCACACTGACCCAATTTAAACATAGAATGCTTCGGCAAATGTATATAGAACAATTTGACACTACTCTAGATACCAAACATAGGTTGAGACCTTTCCTTCGTAAATGGCAGAGTTATATACTAAGCCTCCCCATCTGTCAACAAAAACAGATATTGAGACCTTTCTTGCACCATGAGGTGTTTATTGAAGCGATGCTTAGAGGCAAATGGAGCAATATACTTTAACACACCCCACATACCCCCTGAGTGGAGAAACAGATCAGCGACTTAGTGTGGACCTAGCTGGAAATACTTTCATCCGGTTTTAGTGTGTTTTGTTAATATAAATGTTTGATAGTTGTAAATAGTAAGATAAAAATGGAAAATGATAGAGGAAAACACATGACCTAGTGAATATACATGCCTTTATTTCTCTTACTGATCATGAATATGCATATTTCATATTGAAATTATTTGAGAGACTATATTACTGACTTATGTACTAAAATTTGTCTAACATTTATGCCATATCTCCTCTTGTTATGCTGGAGAACATAAGTCTCTGTTTATCTGTGTACTCACATGTGTTCCTTCTATTTAATAAAGATAATTAAAACAAAAAAGAAGAAACAAAACCTTCCAAGATAACAACTTAATATATATGGAATGCAGATGCTTAAACGGAGCCTGCTGCAAAACTTTAAGAACAAGGTTAAGAAACCGACTTAAACACAGACCTGATTCTGACCAGGGGCTGACAAAAAGATTGCACATCTGGTACAGTCGCCAGACGCTTATGTAACAAAATGGACAAAGCAGAAATCTGACCATTCAGAGTACTTGACAAACCCTTCTCCAGACCTTCCTGGAGAAATGACAAAATTCTAAGAATCTTGACCCTACTCCAAGAGTGGCCCTTGGATTCACACCAATAAAGATATTTACACCATATCTTATGAGAAATTTTTCTAGTAACAGGCTTGCGAGCCTGAATCATAGTCTCAATGACCGACTCAAAAAACCCACGCTTAGACAGAACTAAGCGTTCAATCTCCAAGCAGTCAGCTTCAGAGAAATTAGATTTGGATGGAGGAAGGGACCCTGAAGTAGAAGGCCCTACCTGAGAGGCAGTCTCCAAAGTGGAAGAGACAACATCTCTACTAAATCTGCATACCAGATCCTGCAAGGACACGCAGGAGCTATGAGAATTACTGACGCTCTCTCATGCTTGAAACAAGCAATGACTCGTGGAAGGAGAGCGAACGCCAGCGCATCTATCAGAGCGACCTGAGGATCCCTTGACCTCGAACCGTACCTGGGAAGCTTGGCATTCTGCTGAGACGAGATCAGATCTATCTCCGGCACCCCCCCCCCATTTGAGGGTCAAGCTGGAGAACACCTCCGGATGGTGCTCTCACTCCCAGGGATGAAAAAAATGTCTGCTCAGAAAATCCGCTTCCCAGTTGTCCACTCTTGGAATGTGGATAGCAGATATATAGCAATTGTGAGCTTCCGCCCACTAAATAACCCGCGCTACCTCCTTCATGGCTAAGGAACTCTGAGTTCCTCCTTGGTGATTGATGTAAGCCACTGAGGTTATGTTGTCTGACTGGAACCTGATAAACCGGGCTAAAGCTAACTGAGGGCAAGCCATCAGTGCATTGAAAATTGCTCTCAACTCCAATATGTTTATGGGGAGAATAAACTCCTCCAGAGTCCAGAGTCCCTGCTCCTTTAACAAATCCCAGACTGCTCCCCAGCCCAGCAAGCTAGCATCCATGGTCACACCCAGGAAGGTCTCTGGAAGCATGTGCCCTGAGACAGATGGTCCTGAGAAAGTCACCACGGGAGAGAGTCTCTTGTCGACTGATCTAGATCTATCTTTTGGGACAGATCCACATAGTCCCCGTTCCATTGTCTGAGCATGCATAACTGCAGAGCTCTCAAATGGAACCGAGCTAATGGGATGATGTCCATGGAAGCTACCATAAGACCAATTACCTCCATACTTTGAGCCACTGAAGGTCGAACAATAGACTGTAGAGAGAGGCAAAAAGAAAGGATTTTCATAGATAGAGAATCTATTATGGTACCTAAGAAAACAACCCTTGTAGCTGGAATAAGGGAACTCTTTCCCAGATTAACTTTCTAACCGTGGGAACGTAGAAAAGACAACAAGATCTCTGTATGATGGTGCCTGAACCAGAATGTCATCCAGATACGGCACCACTGCAATTCCCCAAGACCAGATCACTCCCAAGAGAGCCCCAGAACCTTTGAAAAAATTCTGGGAGCTGTGGCAAGACCAAATGGAAGAGCTACAAACTGAAAGTGTTTGTCCAGAAAGGCAAATCTCAGAAATTTGTGATGATCCCTGTGAATGGGAACATGAAGGTACGCATCTTTCAGGTCTATGGTTATCATGATGAACTGACCCTCTTGGACCAATGTAATAATGGAACGTATAGTGACCATCCTGAAATATGGTACTCTAAGAAACTTGTTTAGACATTTCAGGTCTAGAATAGGACGGAAAGTTCCATCTTTTTTCGGAACCACAAACAGGTTGGAATAGAACCCTAGACCCTGTTCCTGAATCGGAACAGAAACTACCACTCCCAAATCTAAAAGGTCCTGTATACATTTCAAGAATGCCTCTCTTTTTATCTGGTCTGCAGATAATTTTGAGAGGTAGAACCTTCCCCTGGGAGGAAAGGTCTTGAACTCTAATTTGTAACCATGGGATACTATGCCAACAGCCCAAGGGTCTGGGACATCTCTTACCCATGCTTGGGAAAACCACAAAAGTCTGCCCCCCACTTGATCCTTTCCCGGACCGTGGGCAGAGCCTTCATGCTGATTTATAATCAGCTGCGGGCTTCTTAGATTGCTTCCCTTATTCCAAGACTGATTAAGTTTCCAAGATGGCTTGGACTGTTCCTGTTTGGAAGAGGTAGGGGAAGGCTTACCTCTGAAGTTATGAAAGGAACGAAAATTACTCTGATGTCCTTTTGATCTATTATTTTTATCTTGCGGCAGAAAAGAACCTTTACCACTCATGATATTTGAAATGATTTCTGCCAAACCGGGCCCAAACAAGGTCTTACTCTTGTAAGGAATCGCCAAAAGCTTGGATTTAGATAAAACATCTGCTGACCAAGATTTCGACCATAAAGCTCTGCATGCTAATACCGTGAAACCAGATATTTTTGCACCCAACCTAATAACCTGCAATGCAGCATCAGTAGTAAAGGAATTGGCTAACCTAAGAGCCTTAATCCTGTCTTGGATCTCCTCTAAGGAACTTTCCACCTGAAGAGACTCATACAATGCGTCAAACCAATAGGCTGCTGCACTCATCACAGTGGCAATACACAATGCAGGTTGCCATTGGAGACCCTGATGAACATACATATTTTTCAAATAGGCCTCCAGCTTTTTATCCATTGGATCCTTGAAAGAGCAGCTATCCTCAATAGGAATCGTAGTTCTCTTAGCCAAAGTCAAAATAGCCCCTTTCACTTTGGGCACCGTTTGCCATTAATGAATTCCACTTTGGGCACCGTTTGCCATTAATGAATTTAGCCACAGAAAACATCTTAAAAAGAGACGGAGAAAAATGAATTCCAGGTCTCTCCTATTCTTGTGCAATAATTTCTGTAGCATGGTCTGGCACAGAAAACACCTCTATGGAGGAAGGAACATCAAAGTATTTATTAAGTTTGCTAGATTTCTTAGGGTTGACTGCGACAGAAGTTTCGGAGTCGTCCAAAATAGCCAAAACCTCCTTTAACAAAACACGGAGGTGTTCAAGCTTAAATCTGAAGGAAACCACTTCAGCATCAGAAGGAATTACACTGAATATGAGATTTCACCCTCAGAGGCTACAGAAGTATCTTCCTCTTCAGACTTATGAGAAAGAACAACCTTACATTCTGAATCTCTAATCTTCCTCTTGCGTTTTCCCTGAAGCATGGGAATAGCAGCTAATGCCTCAGATACTGCAACAGACACCTGGGCAGCAATTTCTGCTTTCAAATAAAGTTCTCCTAGAGATTGAGAGGAACCGCAGGGCACTGCATGTGATGCCTCTGAGGCTTGGGACGTTTGAGGAGAAGACTGTGACATAGTCTGAACAGCATCAACCTGAGAGAGTGGTGGCTCAGAATCAAAAAGTTTACCTTTATGCAGCAGAGTCCACTCAATGCATGAGGAACACAAAAAGGCAAGGGAGGTTCAATTTGGTTATCAAGGCAAAGCTTGCAATTAACTAAAGGAACAAAATCCTGATCCATAGTGGAAATAAAAACTTAATTATCTCAGTAAAAGATTTATTTCAGTATTGTCCCTTTAAAAATAACTCCCAAACAAACATCAGTGCCTCATAAACAATCCAAAAGGTCATTATAAAATTTGAAATTTAGGAGAAAAAATTATTTAACATTTTCCGCAATTAACACAAAAAACTTACACACCTACACCCCAGCGACTAGCTGAGGTGCCTTCCTGCCTCCACTAAATATCGGAGCTGAAACTGAGAATCTCTTCTCTAAAATCGCGACCACTCCAGCAACAGGAAGTCACGTATACGTGAACAGCGGCAAAATTGCGTCACAGCTTACTTAAAAGGAAAAGATCAGAGCAAACCTACTTAGCCGACGAATAAATACATTCCAAACAGATCCGCCTCCCAGCATCATAAAGGAAAAATAGCTGGAACGGCGGAAGCAGTCGAAAGAATACTACAATCAGCATGGTCTGACCTAATAAGTGCACCAACACACAAAGCAATAACCCCTGAGCCACCAAATAATTTTTTTTATCCTTATTAAAAATAACGTTACTCTCTGTGTCACAGCCAAGTGCCCAGTAATGTGCAAATAAAACTTTTTTTTTTTATCTATCTATCAAGTGCCAGAGACTCTGAGAAAAAAACAATTGGCACTTACCTGCACTTCTAGCAGGACAGCTCACCCAGTATGAGAGGAAGCCACTCCTCACAGAGACCTGTGGAAAAAAGAAAGATCAGAGTACACCCACTCAGGCTTTCTATACAGGGGCAGCAATCTGTTAGAAAAAACACAGTGAGGCCCACCCCACAAGTTTCTAACTGTTTAAAAGCCACCACTGCCCTACTGAAGAGACTAACATGGAGTACAGCTAGACCCAGACTTAAGAGGAAAGATCAGAGCAAACCTACTCTGGCTTTCAAAATAATAAAATCTTGATTGAAGTGAAAAAATCAGACACCAAAAACTTCACCTCCACCTTGTACCGAAGGCAAAGAGAATGACTGGGGGTTGTGGGTAAGGGAAGTGATATTTAACAGCTTGGCTGTGGTGCTTTTTGCCTCCTCCTTAGCTGTTTATTGCAAGGTTTGTTTCCCACCATAAGTGTTATTAGGTCTGGCTCCCACATATGGTAAGTACACAGTATTATGAAAAGACCATTAAGAGCCAAGTATACCATTTCTGCTTATCATAACCCCAAGCTCGTCTCTTTATATCGGATGCAATATTACAATGTTTGCAGGAATTCTTCCCTTAAACTAAGTGTCACCTGCTAGCTCAGTCTGTTTGTTTAGTATGGACTGAATAATGTGAAATATTATATGCAGCGGCTCATGTAAAAGTACTTGATGAGGAATAAGAATGGTCTCTCAATCAAGGACATAGCTTAACTGGGACCTAAGTCATCAATTAATTGAATAAATATAACATTTTAAATAGAGCACACATTTTAGCTATCACCATTAAACCACAAAAACATAATTTATGTAAGAACTTACCTGATAAATTAATTTCTTTCATATTGGCAAGAGTCCATGAGCTAGTGACGTGTGGGATATACAATCCTACCAGGAGGGGCAAAGTTTCCTAAACCTCAAAATGCCTATAAATACACCCCTCACCACACCCACAATTCAGTTTAACAAATAGCCAAGTAGTGGGGTGATAGAAAAAGGAGTAAAAAAGCATACAAAAAAAGAGGAACTGGAAATATAATTGTGCTTTTATATAAAAAATCATAACCACCAGAAAAAGGGTGGGTCTCATGGACTCTTGCCAATATGAAAGAAATTAATTCATCAGGTAAGTTGTTACATAAATGATGTTTGCTTTCATGTAATTGGCAAGAGTCCATGAGCTAGTGACATATGGGATATAAATACCCAAGATGTGGAAGTCCACCGAAGAGTCGCTAGAAAGGGAGGGATAAAATAAAAACAGCCATTTTCCGTTGAAAAAATTAAACCCACAAAAAATAAGTTTTTCTCATAAATTGAAAGAAAAAAACTTAAAACAGCTGCCTGAAGAACTTTTCTACCAAAGACTGCTTCAGAAGAAGCAAATACATAAAAATGGTAAAATTTAGTAAATGTATGCAAAGAAGACCAAGTTGCTGCTTTGCAAATCTGATCAACTGAAGCTTCATTCTTAAAAGTCCAAGAAGTGGAGACTGATCTAGTAGAATAAGCTGTGACCCTCTGAGGTGGGGACTGTCCCTTCTCCAAATAAGCTTTATGAATCAAAAGCTTTAACCAAGATGCCAAAGAAAAGGCAGAATATTTCTGACCTTTCCTAGAACCAGAGAAGACAACAAGACTAGAAGTCTTCCTGAAATCTTTAATAGCTTCAACATAATATTTCAAAGCTCTTACAACATCCAAAGAATGCAAATATCTTTCAAGAGCATTCTTGGGATTAGGACACAAGGAAGGAACAACAATTTCCCTACTAATGTTGTTAGAATTCCCAACCTTAGGAAGAAATGTAAACGAAGCCCGCATGACAGCCTTATCCTGATGGAAAATCAGAAAAAGAGACTCACAAGAGAGAGCAGACAATTCGGAAACTCTTCTAGCTGAAGAGATAGTCAAAAGAAACAATACTTTCCAAGAAAGTAGTTTAATTTCAAAATAATGCATAGGCTCAAAAGGAGGAGCCTGCAAAGTTCTTAAAACCAAATTAAGACTCCAAGGAGGAGAGATTGATTTAATAACAGGCTTGATACGAACCAAAGCCTGAACAAAACAGTGACTATTAGGAAGCTTAGCAATCTCTCTATTAAATAAAACAGAGCAGAGATTTGTCCCTTCAAAGTATTTGCAGACAAACCTTTATCCAAACCATCCTGAAGAAACTGTAAAATTCTAGGAATTCTAAAAGAATGCCAGAATTTATGAAAAGAACACCATAAAATATAGGTCTTCCAAACTCAAAAATAAATCTTTCTTGAAACAGATTTACGAGACTGTAGCATAGTATTAATCACTGAGTCAGAGAAACCTCTATGGCTAAGTACTAAGCGTTCAATTTCCATACCTTCAAATTTATCGATTTGAGATCCTGATGGAAAAACGACCCTTGAGACAGAAGGTCTGGTCTTTAAGGAAGTGGCCTGGATGGAGAGACTACTCCCCCGGATGTAAGGTCTGACGGCTGAGATAATCCACTTCCTAATTGTCTACACCTGGGAAATGCACCACAGAAAATAGACAAGAGCTGGATTCTGCCCAATAAACTATCCAAGATACTTCTTTCATAGCTAGGGGACTGCGAGTCCCACCTTGATGATTGACATATGCCACAGTTGTGATATTGTCCATCTAAAAACAAATAAATGGTTCTCTCTTTAACAGAGGCCAAACCTGAAGAGCCCTGAAAATAGCACAGAGTTCTAAAATATTGATTGGTAACCTCGCCTCTTGAGGTTTCCAAACCCCTTGTGCTGTCAGAGATCCCCAGACAGCTCCCCAACCTGAAAGACTTGCATCTGTTGTGATTATAATCCAAGTAAGACGAACAAAAGAAGCCCCCTGAATTAAACGATGATGGTCTAACCACCAAGTCAGAGAGAGTTGAATGTTGGGATTTAAGTATATCAATTGTGATATCTGAGTATAATCCCCGCACCATTGATTCAGCTTGCAAAGCTGTAGAGGTCTCATTTGAAAATGAGCAAAGAGGATCGCGTCTGATGCTGCAGTCATGAGACCTAAAACTTCCATGCACATAGCCACTGAAGGGGATGATTGAGACTGAAGGATTCGACAAGCTGAAACCAATTTCATTTGTCTCTTGTCTGTTAAGGACAGAGTCATGGACACTGAATCCATCTAGAAACCTAAAAAGGTGGCCCTTGTCTGAGGAATCAAGAAACTCTTTGGTAAATGGATTCTCCAACCATGTCTTTAAAGAAACAACACTAGTTTATTCGTGTGAGATTCGGCTAATTGTAAAGACTGAGCTAGAACCAAGATATCATCCAAATAAGGAATCACTGCAATATCCTGTCCTTTGATTACAGATAGAAGGGCACCGAGAACCTTCGAAAAGATCCTTGGAGCTGTTGCTAGGCCAAATGGAAGAGCGACAAATTGGTAATGCTTGTCTAGAAAAGAGAATCTCAGAAACCGATAGTGGTCTGGATGAATCGGAATGTCAAGATATGCATCCTGTAAGTCTATCGTGGACATATAATGACCTTGCTGAACAAAAGGCAAAATAGTCCTTATAGTCACCATCTTGAAAGTTGGGACTCTTAGAAAACGATTCAAAAACTTTAGATCCAGAAATGGCCTGAATGAATTTTCTTTCTTTGGGACAATGAATAGATTTGAATAAAACCCCAGACCCTGTTCCTGAAACGGAACTGGTATTATTACCCCTGAAAGCTCTAGATCTGAAACACACTTCAGAAAAGCCTGAGCCTTCATCGGTTTTACTGGAACGTTAATCTGAATCCTATTCGATACCCTTGAGAGACAATACTCTGAATTCTACGGATTTTGAACAGAATCTGCCCAAATATCTTGGAATAATTTCAATCTGCCCCCACCAGCTGAACTGGATCGAGGGCCGCACCTTCATGCAGACTTGGGGGCTGGCTTTGGTTTCTTAAAAGGCTTGGATTTATTCCAACTTGAAGAAGGTTTCCAATTGGAACCACCAAAGTCTTTAGGGGAAGGATTGGTTTTCTGTTCCTTGTTCTGTTGAAAAGAACAAAAACGATTAGAAGCTTTAGATTTACCCTTAGATCTTTTATCCTGAGGCAAAAAAACTCCCTTCCCTCCAGTGATAGTTAAAATAATTGAATCCAACTGAGAACCAAATAAATTGTTACCTTGAAAAGAAAGAGATAGTAATCTAGACTTAGATACCATGTCAGCATTCCAAGATTTGAGCCATAAAGCTCTTCTAGCTAAAATAGCTAAAGACATAGATTTAACAACAATTTTTATTGATATTAAAAATAGCATCACAGATAAAATGATTAGCATGTTGAAGCAAACTAACAATGCTAGACAAATCAGGATCTGTTTCCTGTTGCGCTAAGCTATCGAACCAAAAGGTTGATGCAGCTGCAACATCAGCCATAACAATGGCAGGCCTGAGAAGATAGCCAGAATATAAATAAGCTTTCCTTAGATAAGATTCAAGTTTCCTATCTAAATGATCTTTAAAAGAAGTTCTGTCTTCCATAGGAATATTAGTACGTTTGGCAAGAGTAGAAATAGCCCCATCAACTTTGGGGACTTTTTCCCAAAACTCTAATCTAGCTGCTGGCAAAGGGTACAACCTATTAAACCTAGAAGAAGGAATGAAAGAAGTACCAGGCTTAATCAATTCTTTAGCAATCACATCAGCAATAGCATCAGGAACTGGAAAAACCTCAGGAGTAACCACAGGAGGTTTATAAACAGAATTTAAACCTTTACTAGTTTTGATATAAAGAGGACTAGACTTCTCAATATCCAAAGTAACCAACAAGGAACAAATATACTCAATCGTGAAAAGATAAGTAGATTTGTCAGTGTCAATGTCTGAGGTAAGATCTTCTGAATCAGAGAGATCCTCATCAGAGGAGGATATTTCAGTATGTTGTCGGTCATTAGAAATTTCATCAAATTTATGAGAAGTTTTAAAAGACCTTTTACGTTTATTAGAAGGCTGAATAGCAGACAAAGCCTTCTGTATCGCATCAGCAATATAATTTTTCATATCAACAGGGATATCATGTACATTAGATGTTGAAGGAATAACAGAAACTGTACTAGTACTGATGGAAACGTTTTCTGCGTGCAAAAGCTTATCATGACAACTGTTACATACTACAGATGGCGATATAATCTCAGCTAATTTACAACAGATACACTTAGCTTTGGTAGAACTGTGATCAGGCAGCAGGGTTCCAACAGTTGCTTCGGAGACATCTTGCAAAATGTAAAAGAAAAAACATTAAAGCTAAATTTACAATTTCCTTATATGTTTCAGGAATGGGAAAAAATGCAAACAGTATAGCCCTCTAAGCATAAAGAAGGGAAGAGGCATATAGGAAGTGGGGTGAAAAATAAACTACATTTTTTGACACCAAGTATGATGCACGCCGCAACCTAGTGCAAGGAAACCTGGCATCAACTAAGACCCCGGAAATGACGATCTTGCGTCATCAAAGACGTACCTTTGCGCCAAAAAAATTCTCGCACCAAGAATTACGCAATAAATAACAGCATTTTGCGCCCTCGTGAGCCTAATTTTGCCCGCAAAATTAAAAGAAAAAACAGTCAATTTGAAAAAACATAATTTATGTAAGAACTTACCTGATAAATTCATTTCTTTCATATTAGCAAGAGTCCATGAGCTAGTGACGTATGGGATATACATTCCTACGAGGAGGGGCAAAGTTTCCCAAACCTTAAAATGCCTATAAATACACCCCTCACCACACCCACAATTCAGTTTAACGAATAGCCAAGAAGTGGGGTGATAAGAAAAGAGCAAAAGCATAAAAAATAAGGAATTGCAATAATTGTGCTTTTATACAAAAAAATCATAACCACCTCAAAAAGGGTGGGCCTCATGGACTCTTGCTAATATGAAAGAAATGAATTTATCAGGTAAGTTCTTACATAAATTATGTTTTCTTTCATGTAATTAGCAAGAGTCCATGAGCTAGTGACGTATGGGATATAAATACCCAAGATGTGGAACTTCCACGCAAGAGTCACTAGAGAGGGAGGGATAAAATAAAGACAGCCAATTCCGCTGAAAAAATAATCCACTACCCAAATCAAAAGTTTCAATTTTAATAATTATAAGCAGAAGAATCAAACTGAAACAGCTGCCTGAAGTACTATTCTACCAAAAAACTGCTTTTAAAGAAGAGAAAACATCAAAATGGTAGAATTTAGTAAAAGTATGCAAAGAAGACCAAGTCATTGCTTTGCAAATTTGATCAACAGAAGCTTCATTCTTAAAAAGCCCAGGAAGTAGAAACTGACCTAGTAGAATGAGCCGTAATCCTCTGAGACGGGGAATAATCCGACTCCAAATAAGCATAATGAATCAAAAGCTTAACCAAGATGCCAAAGAAATGGCAGAAGCCTTCTGACCTTCCTAAAACCAGAAAAGATAACAAATAGACTAGAAGTCTGTCTGAAATCTGAGTAGTTTCAACATAATATTTCAAAACTCTTACCACATCCTAAAGAATGTAAGAATCTTACCAAAGAATTAGTAGGATTAGGACACAAGGAAAAAACAATAATTCCTCCATTAATGTTGTTAGAATTCACAACTTAGGTGAAAATTGAAATGAGGACAGCAAAAAAACACTTTATCCTGATGAAAAATCAGAACAAGGAGATTCACAAGAAAGAACAGATAATTCAAAAACTGTTCTAACTGAAGAGATGTCCAAAAAGAACAATACTTTCCATGAAAGTAATGAATGTCCAGAGCAAGCATATGCTCAAAATAGAAGAGCCTGAAAAACCTTCAGAACCCAATTAAGACTCCAAGGAGGAGAAATTGGCTTAATGACAGGTTTGATACCAATCAAAACCTGAAAAAAATGATGAATATAAGGAAGTAACACTGCCTTATCCTGATGAAAAATCAGAAAAGGATATTCACAAAAAAGAACAGATAACTCAAAAACTCTTCTAGTAGAAGAAATAACCAAAAGGAACAATACTTTTCCAAGAAAGTAATTTAATGTACAGAAAATGCATAGTTTCAAACGGAGGAGCCTGTAAAGCCCTCAGCACCAAATTGAGACTCCAAAGAGGAGAGATTGAATTAATGACAGGCTTGATATGGACCAAAGCCTGTACAACACAATGAATATCAGGATGATTAGCAATCTTTCTGTGAAAAAAGAACAGAAAGAGTAGAGATTTGTCCTAACAAAGAACTGAAGACAAAACCTTATCCAAACCAACCTGAAAAAAAAAGAAAATTCTATGAATTTTAAAAGAATGCCAAGAAAAGTAAGTCTTCCAGACTCAATATAAATCTTTCTAGAGACAGATTTATGAGCCTGAAACATAGTATTAATCAATGAGTCAGAAAAACCTCTATGACTAAAAACCAAGCGTTCAATCTCCATCCCTTCAAATTTAATGATTTGAGATCCTGATGGAAAAAATGGCCTTGAGAAAGAAAAGGTCTGGTTTAAACGGAGGTGTCCAACGTTGGCAACTGGCCATCCGAATGAGATTCGTATACCAAAACCTGAGAGGCCATGCTGGAGCTACCAGCATAACAAACAAATACTCCATAAGAATTTTGGAAGAAGAACTAGAGGCGGAAAGAAATAGGCAAAAAGATAATTCCAAAGAAATGTCAATGCATACACTACTTCCGCCTGAAGATTCCCGGACCTTAATAGGCCCCTGGGAAGTTCTCTATTCAGATGAGATGAAAAACATATCTGGGTAAGAGAGACCATTCTCCCGGAAGAAAAACTTGATTAACAGAGATAATCCGCTTCCCAAATATCTATACCTGGGATAAAAACCACAGAATTTAGATAGGAGCTGGATTTAGCCCAAGCTAATATCCGAGACACTTATGTCACAACCTAAGGACTGATAGTCCTACTCTGATGATTGACCTACACCATAGTAGTGTTATTGTTTGAAAAACATTAAACGTCTCTTCTTCAAAAAGAAACAAACTGAAAAAAACTTTGAGAAAGCACGGAGTTCTAAAATATCAAATGGTAATCTCGCCTCCTGAGATTTCCAAACCCCTTGTGCTGACAGAGATCCTCAGACAGCCTCCCAACCAAAAAGACTCGCATCTGTAGAGATCATGGTCCAGGTTGAAAGAAATGAAGAGACCTGTAGAACTAAATGATGGTGATCTTAACCACCAAATCAAGAGAGATAAATATTAGGATTCGAAGATTTAAAATGCGAAATCCTAGAATCCCTGCACCATAATTCAGCATAAAGGACTGAAAAGGTTCTTGAGCAAAGGGAATTAAATCCAATGCTGTGGCCATAAGACCTAAAACTTCTATGCATATATAGCAACTGAAAGAAATAATAGAGACTAAAGGTACCGACAAACGGAACACAATAAAATTGTCCCTTGTCTGATAGAGACAAAGACAGAGACACAAATATCTGGAAACCTAAAAAAGGTGACCCTTGTGTGAGGAATCAAGAGCTTTTGAAAAAAAGATCCTCTAACTATGTCCTGAAGAGCAAAGTGAATCATATGAGATTCCGCATCCTCAGAAAATAATCTGAATGAAAACAGAAAAATGAAAATATGCATTTATTGTATCTAATGAAAACAAATAATGCTATCACTGACCAAAAGGCAGAATAGTTTGAATAAAACTCCAAAACCTAGTTCCCAAAAATGGAACTGGAAGAAATACCCCAGAAGATTCCAGGTCTGAGCAGCGCTTGAACCCCATGGGTGCCCAGCCATGCTTCAACAGTACCCAAAATATATAGGACCGAAACACACTTAAAGAAAGTGTTAGCCTTACTGGAATAAAATTAAAGAAATTTGGACCGAATAGAACCAAATAAATTTCAAAAAAGTCTTAACCTGCCCCTTGCCAGCCAAGCTGGAATACGGCACGTACATCGCAATAATAGGGAGCTGATTTCGAACTGAAAAATTTCCAATTATAAACATGTTACTTGGGAAAGAATTCAGGAATTTGTTCCTTAATAAGAACAACCAAACTAGTATAAGCTTAAAGTTTTAGTCTTAGAACTCAATCTTGAAGCCCAGAGTAACAGTTAAGAATTGAATCCAATTATAAAACAAATAATTGATTATCTTAGAACAAAGAAATATGGATTTTATAAAAATCACAAAATTCTTCTAGCTAAAATAGCTAAAGACATAGATTAACCCTCATTTGCGAAAATATTCAATAAAATGAAGACACAAATGAAATTATTAGCATGATAGTTCAGTTTAAAGGAACAGTCAATACAGTGGACTTAATAAATAAATGCAAAATAACAAGACAAATGCAACAGCACCTAGTCTAGTAAATGTTGTCCCTTAACAATGCTAAAATAAATCATAATCTGATACTTGATCTTAAAGTAAACAGAACAAAAATGAAACAATTGCAAAATCCAAATAAATCACAGGACCAAGAAAAGTACCTGAAACTAAATAATTTTCCATAAATAAGATACAACCATCTAAAGGAAAATAAATACTATTTTGCTATAGAAACAATAGCATAATTAGTAGGAGTAGAGATAGCCCCAAAAAATTGGAGAACCCTCCAAATTGAATTTAACTGCTGGCAAAGAATATAGTTTAAAACCTTTGAAGAAGGAATAAAAGAAAATTCTCAGCCTACTATTCCATTCCCTAGTATGGGGAATTGGAAAGAAAACCTCTGAAAACACAGAAGAATAAATAGGCAGAAATAGTGTCAGCTAGTCTTAAAGAACTAGTTACCTTAATATCAAAAATAATCAACACCTTTTCAACAAAGAACAAATGTACTTTAATAAAAAAATAATAAAAAAGTAGATTTGTTAGTGTCAATATCTGATGAAGAAAATTCTGAAAGAGAAAAAACATCATCAGAGAAGGATAAATCAGTATTTAAAAAATGCCAATGAACAAGCTTCTAGCAACCAGAAGCAATAAACAATGAGACTTAAATATTGTGGAGACTACAATGACGCTTAAATTTTTTAGCGCCAAAAAAGCCGCCCACATTATTTGGCGCCTAAATCCTTTTGGCGCCAAAAATGACGCCACATCCGGTAACGCCGACATTTTTTGGCGCAAAAACGTCAAAAAAATTACGCAACTTCCGGCGACACGTATGACGCCGGAAATGACAAGAAAATTTTTGCGCCAAGAAAGTCCGCGCCAAGAATGACGCAATAAAATGAAGCATTTTCAGCCCCCGCGAGCCTAACAGCCCACAGGAAAAAAAGTCAAATTTTAAGGTAAGAAAAAATTGATTGATTCATATGCATTATCTCAAATATGAAACTGACTGTCTGAAATAAGGAACGTTGAACATCCTGAATCAAGGCAAATAAATGTTTAAACACAAATATTTAGAACTTATATAAAAGTGCCCAACCATAGCTTAGAGTGTCACAAAAATAAGACTTACTTACCCCAGGACACTCATCTACATGTAGTAGAAAGCCAAACCAGTACTGAAACGAGAATCAGTAGAGGAAATGGTATATATAAGAGTATATCGTCGATCTGAAAAGGGAGGTAAGAGATGAATCTCTACGACAGATAACAGAGAACCTATGAAATAGACCCCGTAGAAGGAGATCATTGAATTCAAATAGGCAATACTCTCTTCACATCCCTCTGACATTCACTGCACGCTGAGAGGAAAACCGGGCTCCAGCCTGCTGCGGAGCGCATATCAACGAAGAATCGAGCACAAACTTACTTCACCACCTCCATGGGAGGCAAAGTTTGTAAAACTGAATTGTGGGTGTGGTGAGGGGTGTATTTATAGGCATTTTAAGGTTTGGGAAACTTTGCCCCTCCTGGTAGGAATGTATATCCCATAAGTCACTAGCTCATGGACTCTTGCTAATTACATGAAAGAAAAGGACTATACCCCAGGTAAGACAAATAATTTCCTAAACATGCTTCCCAAACTGAAACTGACAGTCTGCAAAACGAAATATACACAGACCTGACCCATGGCAAATATAAGTGAAATACATATATTTAAAACTTTATATTAATACATAAAGCGCCAAACCATAGCTGAGAGTGTCTTAAATAGGAAAAACATACTTACCGAAAGACACCCATCCACATATAGCCAAACCAGTACTGAAAAAGTATCAGCAGAGGTAAGGGTATATAAGAGTATATCGTTGATCTGAAAAGGGAGGTAGGAGATGAATCCGTACGACCGATAACAGAGAACCTTTGAAAAGATTTCCTGCGAGGAAAACAATAAAATCAATAGGTGATACCCCCTTCACACCCTCTAACAAACACTGTACTCTGAGAGGAATTGGGTTTCAAAATGCTTAGAAGCGCGTATCATAGAAGAAATCATAGAAATCAAGCACAAACTTACTTCACCACCTCCATAGGAGGCAAAGTTTGTCAAACTGAATTGTGGGTGTGGTGAGGGGTGTATTTAGAGGCATTTTGAGGTTTGGGAAACTTTGCCCCTCCTGGTAGGTTTGTATATCCCATACGTCACTAGCTCATGGACTCTTGCCAATTACATGAAAGAAATATTTAATATTTTTAACACTTATTCATATCCTAGCATAATTGTAAAATGAGTGGTTTGTTGCTGAGTTGGTATCAAGTATTTATATTGTGTAAAATGTTAACACCAAAATAGCAAATAGCCTTGTTTTGGTCAAGGAAAACTGAATTTTAACTATAGTATCTTTTTAGTATGATTCAGTTAATAAGGCACTCATTTCCTTGCATTTATCATTATTCATTTTGTAACCAGATATGTCTGTAAACTTTTTGATAATGGAATAAATCACAGGTAGGGAGAAACGGGGCTTGGTAACTTGGTATATTATTATATGATCCCCATAAAGGGCAATCTTATTTTAAATTGTATCCACTTTAATTTCAGATACATCTGGATTTTGCCTGATACATGCAGCAGGTTCAATGCATAAAGCAAATACCTGTTGGGAAAGGGGATAGTCAATATCAAGTACGATTTAATTTTTTTTTTAATTAGTTTAGATTAATAACCTGCTACTCTGACAAAGGCTGTACGGTTAGAGTAAATGGATGAAGTTGCTCTCTTAAAAGCAGGGATGACCACCTGTGGCATTCTGTCCTAGATTTTGCAGCACCTGGGAAGGAGCAGAACTTAAAATGTGTTCCATAGTTTTTGTGGCTACAGGAAAACAAAAACTAAAATGGGTGCTTTGAGGCTTCTGTGAGTGGGAAAATAAGGTATCCAGAACTCAACAGAGCCCACTGGAGGGGAGAACAGAAGAGGTTACCCTGCAACCTAAATCTAGCCCTGTTCTGCTTGATACACTTAGGAAATATATAAATATTTGTGTGTTTAATAGCTATTAATTTATATGTTGACTTTAAGGCTTCTAAAATATTGATCTGCAGCCCCTGTGTGTTAGGAAGTTGGCCATCAACTTTCTAAAGCATTCCAGGGCTGCATTCATACAAGACCAGTCAACATCCCAGGAGAGAAAAATAGAAGGTATTTTTGTAGAAACAAAGTCAGCCCAGTCAATTATTTGGCAAACATTATATAAAGTTACTCTATTTTGATAAATCCAAGTTGTGATGAACTAAATATGGTATTAGACATGTGCATACGGAGGTTTAGGATACCATAGTATGAATGCGGAAGAAGGCGGCAGCTCGCAACATTTGGCTCTTTTCGGGGGAGTATTTATTCTTGTAAAAGTGCAACACTAATATCTGGATTTGCCCTTTCAGATTACCTCTCTTATAGTGACGTGAGCATTGTGTGTGTCAAGGGACTCTTTAAAGCCTGGAAGCCTACTCATTAACCCCATTTTAAAACTTTGATTGTAAGATACGGTCCCTTCTATAGCCTAGAGCACTGCAGAAGAGATTACAGCTGAGTGAACAAGAAGCAGATATACATAAGTATGTGCCAACCACTGGACATATTTCCAAGAATTTGAAGGCGTTTAACAGATAGTAAATAAAGAAATGTTGCTTAAAATGAAACTGAGCATTTTATTTCTACACTGGAATGTCTCATTAAAGTGATGTACAATATGTTTATTACAAATAAAGGGGAACAATTAGGGAAAGATTATAGGCTGTTCTAATTCTGCTGCATTCTTTAGAAGAAAA
The DNA here is from genome assembly GCF_027579735.1 of Bombina bombina. Classification (NCBI taxonomy): domain Eukaryota; kingdom Metazoa; phylum Chordata; class Amphibia; order Anura; family Bombinatoridae; genus Bombina; species Bombina bombina. The sequence continues at coordinate 423,635,482 of NC_069500.1, read as the reverse complement.
TTGATAATAAATGAGTGTGTTGCCCTCTACTTGTGTTTCATACAATCATGTTACTACAGAGAAAAGCAGAGTCTCAGACTTTTTCATATGACTTTACAAATTGGCTATGAGAGATTGAGAGGTAGAGGGCAGAACAGACAGCTGAACATGTGCATGGACCTACATACAGAGCAATAAATGAGATGATTTTCCAGAGAAGCTGATATACAAGATTCCAGAGAAATAGCAGCTGTCCAAAGTCTGCAGTGATTTGACATGAAATGTTTTATTTCTTGCAACACATCCGGAAGGGATAGAAATGATTACAATAAAATTAACATTTAAGACTTGGTTTAGCAGCTGTGTCCTGAAGTGCTACTGGAAACGTAATAAAAATACTGACTAGCAGTAATTCTGCGCCACATGCAGAGAGCCTTGTAATGCTCAAAATAACATAAATAGTACTCCTGTGTATTCTCATGTTTAGTAGAATGATGATGGCAAAGCTCTTCAATATGAAAGAAGAGACTAATCTTGGTAAAATAAAATGTAAGCCATCATCAAGATCAGTCATATATTAATTTGCATTTACTGAGTCCTCTAAAATATCAAAGCTAAGCTGAGCACAGGATGAAGGACAATTAGACTATGTTTGCCCCAAAAGGCTAGTTTGATAAATAAACAAAATGTTGCCCTTGCCTTTTTCAAGAGCTCTAAACATTCTGGACATTTCCAGACATTCTAATGCTGACAGTATAGTACCTGAGATAGTTTATAATCCATTTGTTAATTTGTTTTTATTAACCCCTTAGTGACCAGACCATTTTTCCATTTTCTTTTTTTTTAATTTCTGCAGTGTTTGTGTTTATCTGTAATTTAACTCTTACTCATTAAAGGGCCATAATACCCAAATGTTTAAACACTTAAAAGTGATGCAGTATAGCTGTAAAAAGCTGACTAGAAAATATCTCCTGAACATCTCTATGTAAAAAAGAAAGATATTTTACCTCAAAAGTTTCTCAGTAGCCACCTCCCATTGTAAAGGATTTCTAAGCAGCATATTAGTATGTCTGTCCTGGGATAGCTTAGGGGATGAGCCTCGTGCACTCTCATATTATTTCCCTATTCAGCTTACTATGAAATCTTATGAGAGTTAAGTCAAATCTCATGAGATTACAGTAAAAGAGTTCATGACCTCAGCACTGCTGATGCTGATTGGCTGCTGTTCATTTCTTCTTCTTTTTTTTTTACCTGCAGCTGGGAGCAGCTGAGTATAACTTTTTACACAGAACTTACTCTGCTGAGCTGAGGAGATTGTGAGGTAAAATATCTTCCTTTTTTACATAGAGATGCTCAGATGATATTTTCCTGTCAGCTTTTTACAGTTATGCTGCATCAGTTTCAAGTGATTTAGCATATGAGTATTATGTCCCTTTAACTGTACCCACACACATTATATACCATTTTTCTCGCCATTAAATGGACTTTATAAAGATACTGTTATTTTAATCATATCATATAATTTACTATAAATTTGTTTTATAAAATATGATGAAAAAATTGGGAAAAAAAACACTTTTGCTAACTTTGACCCCCAAAATCTGTTACACATCTACAACCACCAAAAAACACCAGTGCTAAATAGTTTCTAAATTTTGTCCTGAGTTTAGAAATACCCAATGTTTACATGTTCTTTGCAAGTTATAGGGCAATAACTACAAGTAGCACTTTGCTCTTTCCAAAACATTTTTATTTTAAATTTCATGTTATATTTTAACACTGATATCTGTCAGGAATCCCTGAATAACCCTTTGTATATATATTTTTTTTAAAGTAGACAACCCAATGTATTGATCTAGGCCCATATTGGTATATTTCAAGCCACCATTTCACCGCCAAATGTGATCAAATAAAACAAATTGTTCACTTTTTCACAAACTTTAGGTTTCTCACTGAAATTATTTACAAACAACTTGTGCAATTATGGCACAAATGGTTGTAAATGCTTCTCTGGGATCCCCTTTTGTTCAGAAATAGCAGCCATATATGGCTTTGGCATTACTTTTTGGTAATTAGAAGGCCGCTAAATGCCGCTGCGTACCACACTTGTAGTATTACCAGCAGTGAATGGGTTTAATTAGGTAACTTGTAGGGTTAATTTTAGCTTTAGTGTAGAGATCAGCCTCCCATCTGACACATCTCACCCCTGATCTCTCCCTGAACCCCCTCAAACAGCTCTCTTCCCTCCCCCACCCCCCAAAGGTCACCCGTATCTTAAAGTCTGCCAGTATAAAAATAAAAGTTTTTGTGGGGGGTTTAATATATTTAATTTATATATATATAGTTTATGCAGGGTAGTATCCCCCTTTACATCCGAACCAACCTGACCCCCCCCCCCCCTAAACAGCTCTCTAACCCTCCCCCTCTATTGGGCTATTTAAAAAAAAATTAAACCCGTTTTTTTCCATAGTGTAGCTGCGCCCCCTCAATACCCTACCTTCTTGGTCATTAACTACCAGTTTTTGTAGGCCGTACCCTGCACATCCTTGGTCGTTAAGAGGTTAAACATACTTCATGATTGTTTTTGTACACAGTGACCCCTTTCCATCATGTACCTGATAACTTTATCCTAACTAAGGACAAGTTACTACAGGTACAAAACCCTTTATCCAACTGTACCCCCAGAAAGATATTATAGACTACCATTTGCATTTTAGAACACACAGTCTTCTCTGCCTGCGTCTTTAGTTTTAGGATTTTGTCTTTGGGGAAAAATAGTAATTTATAATAATTTATTTCTAAAAATACTATTGAAAAAAACAAAAATTATGTTTACCTGATAAATTTCTTTCTTTCCGTATATGGTGAGTCCACGACATCATCAATTATCAGTGGGAATATTTCTCCTGGCCAGCAGGATGCAGCAAATAGCACCACAGCAAAGCTGTTAGGTATCACTCCCCTACCCATAATCCCCAGTCATTTGACCAAAGGGAAATGGAAAAAGGACCTAAACAGAAGGCACCACCGCCTGCAGAAACTTCCTCCCAAAAGAGGCCTCAGCCAAGGCAAAAATTTCAAATTTATAAAATTTTGAAAAAGTGTGCAGAGAGGACCAAGTTGCAGCCTTGTAAATCTGTTCCACAGAAGCTTCATTTTTGAAAGCACAAGAAGCCGAGACAGCCCTAGTGGAATGAGCTGTAACTCTCTCAGGAGGCTGCTGTTCAACAGTCAAGCAAAACGAATCCTACTTCGCAACCAAAAGGAAAGAGAAGTAGCAGTAGCCTTCTGACCCTTATGCTTTCCCGAGAAAGAAACAAAAAGGGCAGAAGATTGGTGAAAATCTTAGTCGCCTGTAAATAGAATTTTAAAGCATGCACTACATACAAGTTGTGCAACAGACACTCCTTATGAGAAGGATTAAGACAGAGAGAAGGAACAACAATTTCCTGATTAATATTCCTAACCAAAACTACTTTAAGAAGTAAACCCAACCTAGTATGTAGTACCACATTATTCGCATGAAAGATAAGGTATTGAGAATCGTACTGCAAAGCCAAGAGTTCCAAAACTCTCCTTGCAGAAGAAATAGCAACAAGAAACAAAACCTTCCAAGATAACAATTTAATATCTATGGAATGCATTGGTTCAAACGGAGCCTGCTGCAAAACCTTAAGAACAAGGTTAAGACTCCAAGGAGGAGTAACCGACTTAAACACAGGGCCTGATTCTGACCAAGGCCTGACAAAAAGATTGAACATCTGGCACCACCACCAAATGCTAATGCAACAGAATCGATAAAGCAGAAATCTGACCTTTCAGAGTACTGACTGACAACCCCTTCTCTAGACCTTACTGGAGAAAAGACACAATTCTAGGAATCCTAATCCTACTCCAAGAGTAGCCCTTAGATTCACACCAGTAAAGGTATTTACGCCATACCTTATGGTAAATTTTCCGAGTAATAGGCTTGCGAGCCTGGATCATGGTCTCAATGACTGACTCAGGAAAACCACGCTTAGACAAAACTAAGCATTCAATCTCCAAGCAGTCAGTTTCAGAGAAATGAGATTTGGATGGAAAGGACCCCGAGTTAGAAGATCCTTCCTCAAAGAAAGCCTCCAAGGAGGCAAAGATGACATGTTCACTAGGTCTACATACCAGATCCTGCACGGCCATGCAGGAGCTATTAAATTTACTGATACTCTCCTGTTTGATATGAGCAATGACTCGTGGAAGGAGAGCAAATGGAGGAAACAGATAAACTAGACCGAACCCCCCCTCTATCAGAGCTGCTGGGGTTCTCTTGACCTTGAACTGTACCTTGGAAGCTTGGAGTTTTGTTGAGACGCCATCAGATCCAACTCTGGCACCCCCATTTGAGGATTAACCTGGAAAACCCCTCCGGATGGAGAGCCCATTCCCCGGGATGAAATGTCTGCCTGTATAGAAAATCTGCTTCCCAATTGTTTACTCCTGGAATGTGGATTGCAGATAGACAACAATCGTGAACTTCCGCCCACTGAATAATCTGAGCCACCTCCCTTATGGCGAAGGAACTCCGAGTTCCTCCCTGATGGTTGATGTAAGCCACTGAAGTGATATTGACCGACTGAAATCTGATAAATCAGGCTAAAGCCAACTGAGGCCAAGTTATCAGAGAATTGTAAATCGCTCTCAACTCCAAGATGTTTATGGGGAGAGCAGACTCCTCCCGAGTCCATAATCCCTGCGTCCTTAACAAGTCCCAGACTGTTCCCCAGCCTAGCAGGCTGGCATCCGTGGTCACGATCACCCAAGAAGGTCTCTGGAAGCATGTGCCCTGAGACAGATGTTCCTGAGAAAACCACCATGGAAGAGAGTCTCTCATTGACACATCTAGATCTATCCTCTAAGACAGATCCAAATGGTTTCTGTTCCATTGCTTGAGCATGCATAATTGCAGAGCTCTCAAATGGAATCGAGCAAAGGTAGTAATGTCCATGGAAGCGACCATCAAACCAATCACCTCTATACATTGGGCTACTGATGGCTGAACAGTAGACTGAAGAGAGAAGCAAGCAGAGAGAATTTTGGATTTCCTGACCTCCGTCAGAAAAATCTTCTTAGATAGGGAATCTATTATAGTCCCTAAGAACACCACCCTTGTAGCTGGAACAAGGGAACTCTTTCCCAGATTCACTTTCCATCCGTGGGAACATATAAAAGACAACAAGTACCCTTGTAGCTGGAACAAGGGGACCCTTTCCCAGATTCACTTTCCATCCATGGGAACATAGAAAAGACCACAAGATCTCTGTATGGTAGCTTGCTTGTTGAAAAGATCGCACCTGAACCAAAATGTCATCTAAGTAAGGTATCATAGAAAGGAAACAGAAAAGCGCAACCTCGATTCAAGCGATTTTAATGATGGATTCACAGATACAACACAAGGTAAGAATTGCACTTACCAAATAACAATTAAAAACATGCACATAAAAAGTAAAGATGGTCTTCACAGGATCAACAGGGTACACCGGTTTAATTCGCCACGTCCCACCAGGTGAATTCCGGATCCCAGTACTCCTCCAAACCTGTGATGACTATTTAGAGTCCATATATGTATATCAATTATACATTTAAAGTATTGCAAGCACCTCAACGCGTTTCCCCTGTCTAACGGACAGGCTTTCTCAAGAGGAACAATGGTTATGATCTCTCCCCATAATGTGACCATTTAACTATGAAGTAATTACCTATAATTGGCAAACTGTGTGTCAGCTACCTTTAAACACTCCTCTAAATACAACAAGGTTTTTAAAGTACCAGCATTGTCAATTGCACTTTCATGTTTACAATACAAATCTATACATGCTTTAAACATATAATACATAATAGGAATAACTATAATTGTATCCCTATATGAAAAAACTAACATTTAAAACTTTACTAGTATGATGACCCTAAATAGACCTAAATGCATACAAAAAAATAAATATATATAATGTTAAATACATATAAAAAATTCATAAAAATATTTTTAATTTTTTTTTTAAAAAGATAAAAAAAGGGGGGGGGGTGGCTAAAAGCATCTTATAGCTACTTTGCACCTGCTAATCTGTATACACAAAGTATTTAGAACATACCACATTAAAAACTGCATGATATACTACATATGAGCTGCCACATCAATATCAATATTTAATCCCAAAGGGGCTAGAGAATTAATTTTATAAATCCAAAAAGTTTCAAGCTTTCGAAGTTTTAGAAGTCTATCACACTCTTTGGGGGATACCCAGTCAATTACTTGAATTTTTAGACTGCTAGGGTCACAGTTGTGAACTTCCATAAAATGCCTTGGTACGCTATGTTTATTAATTTTTTCTTTGATATTATAGATGTGCTCATACAGTCTTCTTTTTATTTTCCTTTTCGTGCGGCCTACATAAAATAGGCCACACCCACATTCTAAAAGGTACACTACAAAAATTGAGTTGCAGTTACTTCTAACTTTAATATCAAATGTTTTAGTTTTTGCGGAGTCTTGGAATGTCACTGCTTTGTTTATGTGTTTACACATTAGACAATTCACTTTTCCACATTTAGAAGTTCTCTTACTATTTTCTAACCAGTTTTTACTATTTATTGTGATATCTTTCTGTTCATTTATTGTCTTTAATCTACTGGGGGCTAAAATGTTTTTGAGGTTTTTTCCTTTTTTAAAAGTAACTATGGGTTGTTCCCCTATTTGGCTCCCCAGTATAGGGTCCGCTTTAAGGATGGGCCAGTGTTTTCTCAAGATGTTTTTTATTTTGTTTGAACCTTCATTGTATGTGGAAATAAATCGGATTGGTGTTTCAACTTCAACTTTTGGTTTTTCAGGGGCTATTTCTTCAATAGTTATCAATTCCTTTCTATTTCTCTCAAGAGCTTTTGATTTAGCATTTTTAATTATAATCGGATCATATCCCTTCTTTAGAAATTTATTCTCTAAATGTTCTGCTTCTTTCTTAAAGTTTTCAGTGTGAGTGCAATTCCTCCTCATCCTCACAAACTGACTGTAAGGAATATTTCTAATCCAGCTCCTTTTGTGAGCACTATTAAAATCTATAAAACTATTACGCTCAGTTGGTTTTCTAAAATTAGAAACTGCAATTGTGCTATTCGTATCTCTATACAGAACCAGATCTAAAAATTCAATGGAGGTGTTAGAGTGCTTTCCAGTAAACTTTAAATTTAGATTGTTTTGATTAAGATAACTATAGAACTCTACTATCTCAGATTCATTACCCCTCCAGAGTATAATGATATCATCTATATAGCGATGATATTTAACTATATTGTGTCCATACCTATTCCCATTCCAAATGTAAAGATTTTCAAAAAAGTTCATAAACAGGTTGGCATATGAGGGCGCAAATGTCGTCCCCATAGCCGTCCCTTGGGTTTGTAAATAAAATACCCCTTCAAATAAAAAATAATTGTGAGTAAGTATGAACACAATACAGTTAGTCAAAAATTGGGCCTGAATGCCCGAAAAATTATGTTTATTTAGTTCTGATTCTACAGCACCTACACCTGCATCATGTGGTATGCAGGTGTACAGTGCAGAGACATCACAGGTGATCCACCACATATTGGTTTCCCATCTAGTTCCCTCAAAAATTTGTATAACCTCTTTAGTGTCCTTTAGAAAAGCACGAGTCTGCTTTACCATAGGCTGCAAAAAGAAGTCCACATACTTAGAAAGGTTGTCACAAAGTGAGCCAATGCCGGAGACTATCGGTCTCCCTGGTGGATTGGCAAGATCTTTATGCACTTTGGGTAAGTGGTAAAATATAGGAATATTAGGATGAGCATTGGACACAAACCTATATTCATCAACATTAAGTATAATTAATTAAGTAAGGTATCACTGCAATTCCCCGAGACCTGATCACGGGCAAGAGAGTCCCCAGAACCTTAGAAAATTCTGGGAGCTGTAGCAAGGCCAAACGGAAGAGCCACAAACTGAAAATGTTTGTCTAGAAAAACGAATCTCAGAAATTTTGTGATGATCCCTGTGAGTAGGGACATGAAGATATGCGTCCTTCAGGTCTATGGTCGTCATGAACTGACCTTCTTGGACCAAAGGAAGAATGGACTGAATGGTCTCCATTTTGAAGGATGGCACCCTGAGAAACTTGTTGAGACACTTTAGGTCTAAAATGGGATGAAAAGTTCCTTTGTTTTGGAAACCACAAACAGATTTGAATAAAATCCTAGACCCTGTTCCTTTACTGGAACTGGAACAATCACTCCCAGAGAGAAAAGATCCTAAACACAGTTCAAGAATGCCTCTCTATTTACCTGATCTGCAGACAACCTTGAGAGGTGAAACCTGCCCCTGGGAGGGAAAAAATGGAATTCTATCTTGTTACCCTGAGAAACAATGCCTACAGCCCAAGGATATTTGACATCACGTAACCACTCCCGACAAAACAGGGAAAGTCCGTCCCCCACTTGACTCCGGACCAAGGGCCGACCCATTATGCTGACTTAGACTCAGCTGAGGGTTTTTAGATTGCTTCCCCTTGTTCCAGGACTGACTGGGTCTCCAAGAGGACTTGGATTGCTCCTGTTTGGAAGCAGAAGAGGAAGGCTTTTGACCTTTGAAATTACGAAAGGAACGAAAACTACTTTGACATCCTTTAAATCTAATCTTCTTGTCTTGCAGTAGAAAAGATCCACCCGTAATATCAGATATTATTTCTGCCAGTCCAGGCCCAAACAAAGTCTTACCCTTATATGGAAGCACTAAAAGCTTAGACTTGGAGGAAACATCATCTGACCAAGATATATGCCACAAAGCCCTGCGAGCCAAGACAGAGAAACCAGACATCTTGGCCCCCAATTTAATAACTTGCATGTTAACATCAGAATAACAATAATCTCTGTCACACGATCTGGAACACGAAACACTTCCACAAAGGAAGAGACATCATAGAATCTATTAAGCTTACTAGATTTCTTAGGGTTAACCACAACATGAGAGTCAGAATCATCCAAAGTATCCAATACCTCCTTTAATAAAACATGAAGGTGTTCAAGCTTAAACCTAAAGCTTTCTTCTTCCACCTCAGACAAAAGATTAAAACTGTCAGAATCAGAGATTTAATTCTCAGAAGGAACTGAGGTAACATCCTTCCTAGAGATATGAGGAAGATCGACCTGTATAGCAGCTGCTGAAACAGGCACCTTTCTATCTATTAAGTGTTAAGTTTTCCTCTTGCGTTTTCCTAAAACAGGAAAAGCAAATAATGCTGCAGATTCTGCGGAAGATATCTCTGCGGGCAAATATACCCCACCAGGAGGTTGAGAGGAACCGCAGGGCACTTTATCAAAAAACTAAAACTTAAGAACCTCTAAACCTTAGCAGCGCTGAGGTGCCTACCGCAACTCCAGGAGACTTGAAGAGGACACAGAGATCGACACGCAACTGCACATACACTGAGACAGACTGCAGAAACAAGACAGAGATGCTGATCCGTTCCGTATAACGGAAACACAAGGATCACATGACCAGCACATCCGGAAAAGCACAGACAAAAAAAGGTGCGCAATCCGAAAAAGACATAGCAACAACCGTTACTAACCAAATCAAAACATTTGCAGACAATAAAAATCTAGCAGCACCTGGTCCAAAAAGAACACAGTGCAATCCCCAAATCACCTAGTGCCTGCATACTGCCTATCGAATCCTATTTAAAGGGTTACTAAATCATATAAAGAAAACTGCAGAATATAAATAATGAATCATCTAAAGTGTAAAGTCTCCTATACCTAGAAGACAAAAAAGCACTTATCTGCAGTCTAGCTGCCCGGCAGGAAGACAGCTCACAAGACGTGAAAGGACACAAACTCCTAACACAGACCTGTAGAAAAAAGAAATCACAGAGTTCTATACTTAGGGCAGCAACATGTTAGGAAACAAAGTAAGCACCACCTTACAACTTCCTAACTGCTTAAAAGCCACCACTACTCTGCAGCAGAGATTGACGTGGACTACAGCTATACCCAAATCCTTGCTTGCAGGGAAAACTATTCCAAAAAAGGATTTCATTTCTTCAGACACCAAGCTTCACCTCCTCAATTGACAAAGGTAAAGGAAATGGCTGGAGATTATGGGTAGGGGAGTGATACTTAACAGCTTTGCTGTGGTGCTCTTTGCCGCCTCCTGCTGGCCAGGAGAGATAATTGATGACGTTGTGGACTCACCATATCTTAGGAAAGAATTCTAGTGCAACCTTACAGTCACATATCTCTTTGGTCCAAACGGTACTGGGCTATTTCTGTTTGTTCCTCTTGTTCCTCCAGGCATTAACCAATGGACCCTCTTAAGGACACTTTGGATCTGGAGTTGTGCTGGCGGTGATCAGTGTGCTGGACCACTGCTTTAGTTCCAGTCTGTGTCAACAGCACCATATGGGTGCGCCTCACTTGTGAGTATATTTCATCTGTTGGTTCTGTTTCTAAGTGCCTTGGCGATACTAGGCCATGTTTGGCACCTCTGTTTCTTTCTTCCCTTAGACCCCGATACATCAGGATGACCGTCCTATGACAGAGAGCTGCCATCTTTGATTTGGACCACCTTTCATGATTGTTTGTATGGACTTTCATCTGTATTTGTTAATTACACACAATCATTTTTTTGATTATTTGATTTCTATATGTTATGGTATTCTAGCTTCCAGGAAGCGCCCCCTATGAGTGTGGTATACATTGGTGTACAGCACACTCTATATTTTGTTAAAATTTGTAATGCTTGTCTAGAAAAGAGAATCTCAGAAAGTGATAGTGGTCTGGATGAATCGGAATATGAAGATATGCATCCTGTAAGTCTATCGTAGACATAAAATGACCTTGCTGAACAAAAGGCAAAATTGTCCTTATAGTCACCATTTTGAAAGTTGGCACTCTTACAAAATGATTCAAAATTTTCAGATCCAGAACTGGCCTGAATGAATTTTCTTTCTTTGGGACAATGAATAGATTTGAATAAAACCCCAGACCCTGTTCCTGAAACGGAACTGGTATGATTACCCCTGAAAGCTCCAGGTCTGAAACACACTTCAGAAAAGCCTGAGCCTTTACTGGATTTGTTGGGATGTGTGAGAGAAAAAAAATCTTCTGACAGGTGGTCTTACTCTGAATCCTATCCGGTACCCTTGAGAGACAATACTCTGAATCTATTGATTTTGGACAGAATCTGCCCAAATACTTTGGAAGAATCTTAATTTGCCCCCTACCAGCTGAGCTGGAATGAGGGCTGCACCTTCATGCAGACTTGGGGGCTGGCTTTGATTTCTTAAACGGCTTGGATTTATTCCAACTTGAAGAAGGTTTCCAATTGGAACCAGATTATTTGGGGGAAGGATTGGGTTTCTGTTCCTTATTTTGTCGAAAGGGATGATTAGAAGCTTTAGATTTACCCTTAGGTCTTTTATCCTGAGGCAAAAAAACTCCCTTCCACCAATTGACAGTTGAAATAATTGAATCCAACTGAGAACCAAATAAATTATTACCTTGGAAAGAATGAGATAGTAATCTAGATTTAGATACCATGTAAGCATTCCAATATTTGAGCCACAAAGCTCTTCTAGCTAAAATAGTTAAAGACATAGATTTAACATCAATTTTTATCATATCAAAAATGGCATCACAGATAAAATGATTAGCATGTTGAAGCAAGCGAACAATGCTAGACAAATCAGGATCTGTTTCCTGTTGTGCTAAACTTTCCAAGCAAAAAGTTGATGCAGCTGCAACATCAGCCATAGAAATAGCAGGCCTGAGAAGATAGCCAGAATATAAATAAGCTATCCTTAGATAAGATTCAAGTTTCCTATCTAAAGGGTCCTTAAAGGAAGTACTATCTTCCATAGGAATAGTAGTATGTTTGGCAAGAGTAGAAATAACCCCATCAACTCTGGAGATCTTTTCCCAAAACTCCAAACTAACTGCTGACAAAGGATACAATTTTTTAAACCTTGAAGAAGGGATAAAAGAAGTACCAGGCCTATTCCATTCCTTAGAAATCATATCAGAAATATCATCAGGAACTAAAAAAACCTCTGGAGTAAACCACAGGAGGTTTATAAACAGAGTTTAAACGTTTACTAGTTTTAATATCAAGAGGACTAGTTTCCTCAATATCCAACATAATCAACACCTCTTTTAACAAGGAACGAATATACTTCATTTTAAATAAATAAGTAGATTTGTCAGTGTCAATATCTGAGGTAGGATCTTCTAAATCAGAAAGATCATTATCAGAGGAGGATAATTCAGTATTTTGTCAGTCATTTGAAATTTCATCAACTTAAGGAGAAGTTTTAAAAGACTTTTTACGTTTATTAGAAGGCAGGATAGCAGACAAAGCCTTCTGAATCACATCAGCAATAAAATCTTTTATATTCACAGGGATATCATGTACATTAGATGTTGAAAGAACAACAGGCAGTATACTATTACTGATGGATACGTTCTCTGCATGTAAAAGCTTATCATGACAACTATTACATACCACAGCTGGAGATATAATCTCCACAAATTTACAACAGATACACTTAGCTTTGGTAGAACTGTTATCAGGCAGTAGGGTTCCAACAGTAGTTTCTGAGACAGGATCAGATTGAGATATCTTGCAAATGTAAGAGAAAAAAACAACATATAAAGCAAAATGATCAATTTCCTTATATGGCAGTTTCAGGAATGAATGGGAAAAATGCAAACAACATAGTCTTCTGACATCCACTGTACTCTGAGAGGAATTGGGCTTCAAAATGCTGAGAATGGCATATCAACATAGAAATTCAAGCACAAACTTACTTCACCACCTCCATAGGAGGCAAAGTTTGTAAAACTGAATTGTGGGTGTTATGAGGGGTGTATTTATAGGCATTTTGAGGTTTGGGAAACTTTGCCCCTCCTGGTAGGATTGTATATCCCATATGTCACTAGCTCATGGACTCTTGCCAATTACATGAAAGAAATATTCTCCAATCACACTGTGATTTCGTGCATATCATTATCACTTGTTTTCGTCAACCGGCGCATGCGCAATACTATACGGCCATTCGAGCATGCGCAGACTTTCGCTTCGATGCCTTACTTACCCAAACCAAACTTCAATGGTTTCAATGGAACGTAATGTATGTCGTGGCGTGTAAAGAAGATCGCGCATGCGCATTATAACACGAAGTCCGAAATCTTGATAACTCAGGTTATCGTAAATGATTTGTGCATGAAAAATAATATGAGAACGATGGGTTTGGAAATCAATACATTTTTGGAGAAGCATATCTATATTACGGTAAAAATCTGACACACAAAGCTAATTACAAATATCATTATAATATATGGATTGAGAGATTTAAGCTAACTTTTTTGCATTGTTTAGTGTCCCTTTAAACCTGCTGGCACACTCTAGTATCTAGCTGGAATATCCAGAATACCTCTCGTTTACTTCAAACTTCTCCTCTATTACCCCCCCCCCTAGGGTTTTTGGCACCAGCTGTATACCCTATAATGCCAGAAAGGAACTAGCATCTTCCCCATTGACTCTAAGCAAAGCACGCTCCCTTCACTCTGTTTAACCTAAACTGGCAGCAGTTTGAAAGGCCCTGCTTCTTCATATGCACAGTGTTCTTTACAAGTAAGAAGAAAGGTTCAAATCCGCATTGTAGGTAAAAAAAGTAACTTTATTGTGAATCATCCAGATAAAAAACACGTTAGAAAAAAGACTAACAGGTTTTTTTTCCACAGTGTTCTTTGCTATAAGGTAAATATACACCTACAGGGACGCAAAACATATTTGAAAAGCTGACTCCATTATCTGTAAAAGAGACATGAAACCGAAAATTTTAATTTCATGATTCAGATAGAGCATACAGTTTTAAACAACTTTCCAATTTACTTCTATTGTCATTCTATTGGTATCCTTTGTTGAAAAGCATATCTAGATAAGCTCAGGAGCTTGGAACTAGCTGCTGATTGGTGGCTGAATTGTATGCCCATTTTCATTGGCTTACTGGTGTGTTCATATAGCTCCCAGGAGTGCGTTGCTGCTTCTTCAATAAAAGATGCCAAGAGGATGAAGCAAAATTTATAATAGAAGTCAATTGGAAAGTTGTTTATAATTTATCTGAATCATGAAAGAAAAATGTTGGGTTACGTGTCCCTTTATGGAAATAGGTGACTTATTTATTGAAATGTGCAACGTGCATTGCAGTTTAATATATTGTTTAGTTTCCCTTTTGATGGATAGAAAGGCCAAAATTCTATTTTAAACAGAAGCATTTTGCAATATACTTCCACTAGCAAAAATGTTTCTAGTAAAAGTTTTTTTACTGTTTCAGCGGCATACGCACATATGCTACATGTGACTGAGCAGGCAGGGTGTTTGTATCCTGATCCTCTAAAGAGCTGCTGGTGGTGTGCATTGCTTCAGTGTTTGTGTCTGTGTCTCTCTGAGGAGCTGGAGCATGGGGCACTCACAGCATATGTGCATATGCCACTGAAAAAACGTATAACTTTTACTAGAAGTCTTTTTAATACTAGTAGTATATTGCAAAAAATGCTATTTAAAATTAAAATGCACATTCCAATTGTGACCTTTCTAAGCCATTTAAATTGATAATGCTGCATCCCAATTGTTTATTCTGTGTACTCTTATTATGCACATGACTCTTATGTTAGCTATTTATCTTCACACCATTTTTGTAAATAAAGAAATCAACATTTCTTGATCAAGGATTTCAACAAGGCAACATTATAAACTGGATTAATTAAAACTTCATTACATGATCAAACTATAGCTTTACACTTATGAGCTTAGACCTTAAAAAGTGAGGCTTTTCCTGACCTTGTAAGTCACAAGGACAAATCAAATGAATCAGCAAGCTTTAGAAGCTTTATGGCTGGTAAGAGAATTAAATATAAAAAATTTACATAATCAACAAACGTCTTCAGAATTCAGGAAGCAGTGTTATTAATCCTAATAAAAAAGGAGTAATTCAGAGATTTACTACTACTTCCAACACTATTCGGACTTCAGACAAAACAGGGAGTAATTTTGTGAACATCAGCAATTCCATAGACAATTTATGTATTGAAAATAATGGTGGTATAAAATAAAACCATGTAAAAGTATTGTTCAAATCCAAAGCAAGGATTACATCGTAGTAACGGTGAGAATTCCCTCAAGCTTGAAAAAATGTTTAATAACAAACAGGTGAAGATCTTTTATTTACTGGCGGTACGATAATCTAAAGTCTGCTCTGGCGAGGATTTTCTAAGAAGTCTTACCAATACTGTGACGTTCCTAAAACAAATTTTAGAAAGGCAAATTTTAGCTTGAGACTTGTTTATATGGATATGTAATGTAGGTTTCTGGTTGAGAAGAGGCAAATACATTACAATATAATGATCAAAAAAGCACCCAAAGTTTTTGCGCGATTTCTTTCCATGCTGGCAAGTTTTTGATGGTCAGAACCTAAGAGATGATCCCTAGGAAGCCAATTTGTCATGAGCTCTAAACTTTGCCAGTAGTGATGTCGCAAACATAAAAATTTGGGTTCGCGAACTGAGAACGCGAACTTCCCCAACTGTTCGCGAACTGGCGAACCGGGCGAACCGAAATAGACTTCAATAGGCAGGCGAACTTTAAAACCCACAGGGACTCTTTCTGGCCACAATAGTGATGGAAAAGTTGTTTCAAGGGGACTAACACCTGGACTGTGGCATGCCGGAGGGGGATCCATGGCAAAACTCCCATGGAAAATTACATAGTTGATGCAGAGTCTGGTTTTAAGCCATAAAGGGCATAAATCACCTAAGATTCCTAAATTGTTTGGAATAACGTGCTTTAAAACATCAGGTATGATGTTGTATCGATCAGATAGTGTAAGGGTTATGCCCGCTTCACAGTGACAGACCAAACTCCCCGTTTAATGCACTGCAAACAACCGCAAACAGTCCATTTGCACAACCGCAAACTTCCCATTTGCACAAGGTTGGATACCAAGCTAGCCATGTCCCATTCCTTGTCCTCACTGATGTCATTTTATGGTCTCTTTCTCCACCCAGCCACGTACAACACCAAGGGTCCCCGAAAGGTGACAACAAGCCCCCTGGGACGCCTGCTGTGTTTGGTCTTCCACCTCCTCAAAGCCACCTTCCTCCACTGACTCCTCTTCTTCAGACTCCTCTCTCTGTGTTGCCTCTCTCTGCGTTGTTATAAGGTGTGCTAAATAGTACTATTCCTATCAGTTTAATCCCTGTTATGTCCCCTATCAGGGGACGTGTATATGGCATTGATTTTAGGAACCGGTAGATGGAAAAAGATGCTTGGTCGGTCCTCCTACTTCAAATTTGGGGCACTGCGCGTGCAATCTAATGTGCCACCAGATAGGAGTGGTGTGTTAAGTAGTTCTATTCTTATCAGTTTAATCCCTGTTACGTCCCCTATCAGGGGACGTGTATATGGCATCGATTTTAGGAACCGGGAGATGGAAAAAGATTCTTGGTCGGTCCTCCTACTTCAAATTTGGGGCACTGTGCGTGCAATCTAGTGTGCCACCAGATAGGAGTGGTGTGTTAAGTAGTTCTATTCTTATCAGTTTAATCCCTGTTACGTTCATGTGTGTAATGCTGCCTGACTGAGACATATCCCTGTTATCTACATCCTCTGGCAATAATGGTTGGCATCACTATCACTACTTTCTTCCAACTGATGTGTAAATAACTCCTCTGACAGATCAAGTGAAGCGGCTGTGGTGCTAGTGTTGGCGGCAGGCGGGCGAGTGGTAACTTGAGAGGTGCCCGAAGCTAAGCTGGAGGAGGATGGTGCGTCAAGGTTCCGAGCGGAAGCTGTAGAAGATTGGGTGTCCTGTGTTATCCAGTCAACTATATCCTCAGAAATGTTTGAGTTCGGGGTACGTGGCCTCTGAACACTGGGCATTATTCTAGGGCCAAAGGGAATCACAGCACCACGAACACGACGGCCCCTGCGGGGTGGCCTGCCTCTGCCTGTCATTTTTTTATCGATTAGTGGTACTATCCGTGCAAGCTACTGTGACAACAGATATGAGTGGCACTGTGCACTGGCAGAAGTTGGCAGAGTAGACGCTGTAGGCCTGACACACACGCTTGCAGACAACTAACTGCTATTCAATCTATTACAGTCAAAATTGTATTTTTTTTTTAAATGTACACTACTGTTACACCAGATATGAGTTGCCCTGGCAGGCACTGAAACGCACACTTGTGAAGGAAACTTACTGCTATTATTTAACACAGTCAAAAAAGTGTTTTTTTTTAAATCTACACTACTGTTACACCAGATATGAGTTGCACTGGGGTGACACTGTGCCCTGGCAGGCAGGCACTGAAACGCACACGTGTGAAGGAAACTGACTGCTATTATTTAACACAGTCAAAAAAGTGTTGTTTTTTTTTATATTTAAACTACTGTTACACCAGATATGAGTTGCACTGGGGTGACACTGTGCCCTGGCAGGCAGGCACTGAAACACACACACGTGTGAAGGAAACTGACTGCTATTATTTAACACAGTCAAAAAAGTGTTGTTTTTTATATTTAAACTACTGTTACACCAGATATGAGTTGCACTGGGGTGACACTGTGCCCTGGCAGGCAGGCACTGAAACGCACACGTGTGAAGGAAACTGCTATTATTTAACACAGTCAAAAAAGTGTTGTTTTTTTTTTATATTTAAACTACTGTTACACCAGATATGAGTTGCACTGGGGTGACACTGTGCCCTGGCAGGCAGGCACTGAAACGCACACGTGTGAAGGAAACTGACTGCTATTATTTAACACAGTCAAAAAAGTGTTGTTTTTTTATATTTAAACTACTGTTACACCAGATATGAGTTGCTCTGGGGTGACACTGTGCCCTGGCAGGCAGGCACTGAAACGCACACGTGTGAAGGAAACTGACTGCTATTATTTAACACAGTCAAAAAAGTGTTTTTTTTAAATCTACACTACTGTTACACCAGATATGAGTGGTGGCACTGGGCAAGTGGGCACAGTATACGCTGTGAGCCTGACACACACTCTGGCAGGCAGGCAATTGCAATTAGATTACACAGAAGAAAAAAAGCAGCCCTAAAAAGGGCTTTTTGGGGTGCTGTCCTTAAAGCAGAGATCAGATGAGTCCTTCAGGACTGTAGTGGACACTGAATACACTAGCCTAGCTAACGATTTCCCTATTAATCAGCAGCAGCTACACTGTCCCTCCTCTCCCTAAGAATGCAGCTTCCGAATGAATCTAAAATGGATGCTATCCAGGAAGTAGGAGGGTCTGGGAGGGAGGGTCTGCTGCTGATTGGCTGGAATGTGCCTGCTGACTGTGAGGTTAAGGGTCAAAGTATTAGTCAATGATGACGAATAGGGGGTGGATCGAACATCGCATATGTTCGCCTGCCGCGGCAAACGCGAACATGCTATGTTCGCCGGGAACTATTCGCTGGCGAACTATTCGCGACATCACTATTGGCCAGACCTAATGCTAGATGAACAGATCAGAATCTAAGGAAACCACAATTTTCTTTGTTTAAACAATCTGAGAGAAACATGGGGGGGGCGAAATCCTTTTGGTGGGTTGCATTTGCATTGATAGTGTAGCTGTAAAGGTTTTTTGAAACGTGACCTGGCACCGAGAAAAACATCTGGTGCCAGAACCATTAGGACTCCGGTTAACATATAGTCCAACACATAATGGCTTTTAAACTCTCATTTCCAGATTTTTCAAGTGATTGTATATAGAAAAATACATTTTTATAAATATAGTTTGATGAGTAGAAATTGTTCTAGGACAAAAGTAATAAATTCATTTTGAAAGTTAAAACCCTTACAAATGTCTTTAGTTATTCTAAGACAAAAACAGGATAACGCTCTATTTGTGAATGTAACAAGTGTAAAACAGAAACACTGTCCCCTTTGTGGCTACGGAACTACACAAGTATCCATTAAAAGAAGCACGTGGTCTTGTTTTATGAAAAAATAACCTTACAGCTGTATCTACCAGTGTAGTTTCTAATAAGGTATTATTTCATTACAAGAAAGGGACGATTTCTTAATAAGAACTTTGGTTTTACCTCTGAAATATTTTTTTTTCCATATTCCAGATTTGAATAAATAATTGAAATGGATATTCATAAACATATGCAGACCAGGTTTAAATCCATGAAGGGCCTATACGCTTGATTAGAAAAAGCTGTAGTTTTGGCAGTTATACAAAGTTCAAGAGATGTGCAAAATACAAATTACCTATAATCTGTTCTGTATAACTTGTTCCAAAATGAGAGCCTACAAGCATTCCAACCAAATATTCAAAGCGTAGGAAGCCCAGATTGTAGAAATAAATGGTTGGTATACTCCGCAGCTAAAAAAAAAATAAATCTTTCTGCTTCATGCTTTTCGCTCTCACGGTCCTTAAAGGGACATTACTTTTTTTCCCCTTACATCTAAAAGAAGGCCTTTTACAAAATATTAATTTTGTAAATGATGGGAGTGCTTCTTAACAGTCAGTAAGCAATCAATCCTTAAAGGGGCAGTATACTATAAACTTGTTTTTCCCTTAATGTGTTTCCAATAACATTTTTTTACCAGCTGCAGAATATAAAATGTATGAGATTTGCTTTCTTAAGGCTTATTTGTGTATATGAATTAGCTGATTTTGTGTTTTGAAGCAACAACCTAATAAAATGGGCTGAGCTTGTAGGTATAATCAGATCTCATTACTTTATCACATTATGTACATATACCTGCTTCTTTATCTTATATCTGTCCATAAACCAATCACCAATATTTGGAAAGAACAATGGAAAATTAACATTTTATTACCTTATCTCTTAACCCACTGGGAGTGTAATTTCTTCTACTGGCTGTGTTAATACAGCTTGGCCTTAAGGCCAAAAACTTTCAGAATAGGTGGGGATACCACAGGTTAAATCAACTATTTCAAATGCCAATATAAGGGTTATGAAATACTTGTAAACAATTTAATACACTCCAGCAGGTAAAGTTGATAATTGGGAACAAATTAAAGGGGAGAACATTTTGAGTAAACTGGCATGAAACCCAATATTTTTTTATTTTGTGATTTTGTGATTTAGAAAGAACATGCTGGACAGATGCCTAAAAACATAATAGAATGGACCAGGTAGAGGGAGGAAGAGATTGTTTTTTTGTTTTTCTCTCCTCCTTTCTCCCCATCTCTACCCATGGCAGAATATTATAGGTATAAATTATCATATTAACATATTATCGGCTAGATTTAGAGTTTTGTCGGTAACGACCCGCATATCTAACGCCGGCTTTTTTTCCCCCGCACCTTTTAAATACCGCTGGTATTTAGAGTTCACAGAAGGGCTGCGTTAGGCTCCTAAAAGGGAGTGTATAGCATATTTACTGCCACTGCAACTCTCAATACCAGCGGTGCTTACGGACGCGGCCAGCTTCAAAAACGTGCTCGTGCACGATTCCCCCATAGAAAACAATGGGGCCGTTTGAGCTGGAAACAAAACCTGACACCTGCAAAAAAGCAGTGTTCAACTCCTAATGCAGCCCCATTGTTTCCTATGGGGAAACACTTCCTATGTCTGCACCTAACACCCTAACATGTACCCCGAGTCTAAACACCCCTAACCTTACACTTATTAACCCCTAATCTGCCGCTCCCGCTATCGCTGACACCTGCATTATACTATTAACCCCTAATCTGCCGCTCCGTACACCGCCGCAACCTACATTATACCTATGTACTTCTAATCTGCTGCCCCTAACACCGCCGACCCCATATTATATTTATTAACCCCTAATCTGCTGCCCCCAACGTCGCCTCCACCTACCTACACTTATTAACCCCTAATCTGCTGACCGGACCTCACCGCTACTATAATAAAGTTATTAACCCCTTATCCGCCTCACTCCTGCCTCAATAACCCTATAATAAATAGTATTAACCCCTAATCTGCCCTCCCTAACATCGCCGACACCTAACTTCAAGTATTAACCCCTAATATGCCGACCGGACCTCACCGCTACTCTAAGAAATTTATTAACCCCTAAAGCTAAGTCTAACCTTAACACTAACACCCCCCTAAGTTAAATATAATTTAAATCTAACAAAATAAATTAACTCTTATTAAATAAATTATTCCTATTTAAAGCTAAATACGTACCTGTAAAATAAACCCTAATATAGCTACAATATAAATAATAATTATACTGTAGCTATTTTAGGATTTATTTTTATTTTATAGGCAACTTTCAATTTATTTTAACTAGGTACAATAGCCATTAAATAGTTATTAACTATTTAATAGCTACCTACCTAAAATAAATAGAAATTTACCTGTAAAATAAAAAATAACCTAAGTTACAATTACACCTAACACTACACTATACTTTAATAAATTATTTCTATTTAAAACTAAATACTTACCTGTAAAATAAACCCTAAGATAGCTGCAATGTAATTAATAATTACATTGTAGCTATTTTAGGATTTATAGTTATTTTACAGGTAACTTGGTATTTATTTTAGCTAGTTAGAATAGTTATTAAATAGTTATTAACTATTTAATAACTACCTAGCTAAAAGAAATACAAAATTACCTGTAAAATAAATCCTAACCTAAGTTACAATTAAACACTACACTATCATTAAATTAATTAAATAAATTAACTACAAATAACTACAATTAAATACAATTACATAAACTAACTAAAGTACAAAGAATAAAAAAAATAAGTTACAAACATTTTAAAAATATTACAACAATTTTAAGCTAATTACACCTAATCTAAGCCCCCTAATAAAATAACAAAGCCCCCAAAATAAAAAAATGCCCTACCCTATTCTAAATTTAAAAAGTTCAAAGCTGGGGGCGTGTCCGTGCAGCGTTCAGGACAGGACGCATTTTCTGCTAGCTCTGGTAGATTCTTTGGTAATCCGCCGATTATCATCAATTAACAGCGAAAGTAAGATCACAACCTACAGTCTTTCCACAGTGCTG
This sequence comes from Bombina bombina, assembly GCF_027579735.1. NCBI lineage: Eukaryota > Metazoa > Chordata > Amphibia > Anura > Bombinatoridae > Bombina > Bombina bombina. The sequence goes on along the minus strand of NC_069500.1, from coordinate 423,613,429 downwards.
GTGACTGGAGCTCTATATTCCATCATCTGGCTGTTTGTGTGACACCGAGGGCACAGATCGGAGTAATAAGGCCTAAGGCGGCGGCCTACCATTTTTAGGCATCCACCTCCCCCCCGGGAAGAGCCGGGTTACCGGTGCCGTCTGAATTTCCAGACTTACTGGGTCTCTTCAAACTTTATCATTATCTGGACAATAAACTCAACTGCTGCTCAGCATCACCTTATTGCTGCAAGACCTTTGGGGACAGAGTAGCACCAACTCGTCACTATGGCAGGCAGGGAAGAAGAGACTAACTCAACATCTCTTGTAAGCTTGAACTCCTCAATCGGCTGATTGAGAGGGCACCGTTCGAATACTTGCTGAAACGCTTGTTTGTGGAGGGGGAGACGGGAAAAAGACGGGAGGGACATTCTGAGACAGAGCAACTTTACAGCTCTGACACCGCAGCAGCCCGCCCCGCATCACAGGCTACACATAAACCACAGCAACCCTTCATGGCTTCGGATATATGCGGAGCGGTTCGCAGGGGCGATATGACAATCTGCACCTCACAAATATCGGATGAGACATTACACTATGACAGAGCTGGCTTGCTGCCCGCGGAAAAGCGCGACACTGGCATACCGCCAGACATGATGAAGCCTTCCATAGAGGAAACAGCGTCTGACTTCTCCACTTTGGCGCAGTGTTCCACACCGCAAAAGGGGAAAACCCCAAAGACACAGTACAGCTCCACACTTACAGGCATCACGGCTTCCTTTGGGAGCACAGACCGGCTAGACACCACATCGCATTGGCTGACCTTAAGCTCTTCTAAGTCTAAATCAATTTTGGAAATGCCCTTATCCCCCTCCGCTATGTCAACTGAACAGGAAAAGCAATTTCAGCATTTAAGACTGCCATCTAGAATAAGGGTGAGACAGGCTAAAATGGCCCTTGATTATCGCCAGAGATGTGTAAATACCTCCCTACCGAGACTTGTCTTTGCAAAAGCTGGGGCTCCTAATCCCCAACATCACTCAGCCCTCTCCCTCATTTCAGACATGGACTTGATACATACTGCTATGTGGTCGTTTGATAAGGAGGGCATGGGCTAATACCTTTAGTAATTAACTAGAATCTCAACACAGCCCGGGCCCCTCCACAGACACCTGGACTGTCATCTATATAAGGTTAACTGTGTTGTTTAGTAGCATCCTAGTTAAGCATAGTTTTGTTCAATGTTAGCTCATAGTTAAAATAGGAGCTCAGTTTTGCATTTCATAACCCTTATGGACTTATACAGCAACGTGTAGATAGGTGTGTACATCTGTATTTATATTCTTAAAGGGTTCAATGGGATCACGACACTAAGGGGATGTCCATGTCACCCACTTTGATAGATTAAGCTGAGAAAATCCTCTTATATAGCAAACTCCCCTGCAATAATTGAAATAACATTTTAGTTATGTGAACCCAGGATAACTCTTCACGTTATGGTTAAAAAGAGCAGAAATCAAATATGTTCACTGTTTGTCCAGACTCAATTATCTTTCTTTTTATTTTTCATATAGCTTTGTATATTGTGTATTTATACCCCAAAGAATGCGGTTTGATATTTTTTTTTTTCTTGCTAAATGAGCATTTGTGCCCCAAAGATCGCAGCTCGCTTAATGTTAGGGAATTCCCTATTTCTTTTACACATCACATCTGGGATCCAAGAGAGATCCAATTACTTTATATTTGGGACTCAAAACTAGAATATATTTAAAAAAATGAGGATAGAAACGCATATGCTTCAATATGTTATATGTGACTGTAATAATCCTGATTGTATTGTTCTATATCTATTTTTGTTAATTACACAATCCTCAAGAAAAAAGTTTATAAAAAAAAAAAAAAAAAGTTCAAAGCTCTTTTACCTTACCAGCCCTTAAAAGGGCCTTTTGCGGGGCATGCCCCAAAGAAAACTGCTCTTTTGCCTGTAAAAGAAAAATACAACCCTCCCCAACATTAAACCCCACCACCCACATACCCCTAATCTAACCCAAACCCCCCTTAAAAAAACCTAACACTACTCCCCTGAAGATCATCCTACCTTGAGTCGTCTTCACTCAGCCGAGCCACCGATGGAACCGAAGAGGAGATCCGGAGCGGCAGAAGTGATCCTCCAAGGGGCGCTGAAGAAGTCTGCCATCCGATGAAGTCATCATCCAGGCGGCGCTGAAGAAATCTTCCATCCGGGTGATGGAATCAGCCAATCAGATTCAAGTTCAATCCGATTGGCTGATCCAATCAGCCAATCAGATTGAGCTTGCATTCTATTGGCTGTTCCGATCAGCCAATAGAATGCGAGCTCAATCTGATTGGCTGATTGGATCAGCCAATCGGATTGAACTTGAATCTGATTGGCTGATTCAATCAGCCAATCAGATTTTTCCTACCTTAATTCCAATTGGCTGATAGAATCCTATCAGCCAATCGGAATTCGAGGGACGCCATCTTGGATGACGTCCCTTAAAGGAGCCTTCATTAGTCGGTAGTCCGTCGGGGAAGAAGGATGTTCCGCGTCAGCGGAATGAAGATGGATCCTGAAGAAGAAGATTGAAGACCCCGCTTGGAAGATTTCTTCAGCGCCGCCTGGATGATGACTTCATCGGATGGAAGACTTCTTCAGCGCCCCTTGGAGGATCACTTCTGCCGCTCCGGATCTCCTCTTCGGTTCCATCGGTGGTCGGCTGGCTGAAGACAACTCAAGGTAGGATGATCTTCAGGGGCTTAGTGTTAGGTTTATTTAAGGGGGGTTTGGGTTAGATTAGGGGTATGTGGGTGGTGGGTTGTAATGTTGGTGGGGGGGTATTGTATGGTTTTTTTCCAGGCAAAAGAGCTGAATTCTTTGGGGCATGCCCCGCAAAAGGCCCTTTTAAGGGCTGGTAAGGTAAAAGAGCTTTTCTATTTTAATTTTAGAATAGGGTAGGGCATTTTTTTATTTTGGGGGGCTTTGTTATTTTATTAGGGGGCTTAGAGTAGGTGTAATTAGTTTAAAATTGTTGTAATATTTTTATAATGTAAATATTTTTTTATTTTTTGTAACTTAGTTCTTTTTTATTTTTTGTACTTTAGTTAGTTTATTTAATTGTATTTATTTGTAGGTATTGTATTTAATTAATTTATTGATAGTGTAGTGTTAGGTTTAATTGTATTTATTTGTAGGTATTGTATTTAATTAATTTATTGATAGTGTAGTGTTAGGTTTAATTGTAGATAATTGTAGGTATTTTATTTAATTAATTTATTGATAGTGTAGTGTTAGGTTTAATTGTAACTTAGGTTAGGATTTATTTTACAGGTAATTTTGTAATTATTTTAACTAGGTAGCTATTAAATAGTTCTTAACTATTTAATAGCTATTGTACCTGGTTAAAATAAATACAAAGTTGCCTGTAAAATAAATATAAATCCTAAAATAGCTACAATATAATTATAATTTATATTGTAGCTATATTAGGGTTTATTTTACAGGTAAGTATTTAGCTTTAAATAGAAATAATTTATTTAATAAGAGTTAATTTATTTCGTTAGATTTAAATTATATTTAACTTAGGGGGATGTTAGTGTTAGGGTTAGACTTAGCTTTAGGGGTTAATACATTTATTAGAGTAGCGGTGAGGTCCGGTCGGCAGATTAGGGGTTAATAATTGTAGGTAGGTGGAGGCGACGTTGGGGGCGGCTGATTAGGGGTTAATAAATATAATATAGGGGTCGGCGGTGTTAGGGGCAGCAGATTAGGGGTACAAAGGGATAACGTAGGTGGCGGCGGTGTGCGGTCAGCAGATTAGGGGTTAAATTTTTTTAATAGAGTGGCAGCGATGTGGGGGGACCTCGGTTTAGGGGTACATAGGTAGTTTATGGGTGTTAGTGTACTTTAGAGCACAGTAGTTAAGAGCTTTATGAACCGGCGTTAGCCCAGAAAGCCCCTAACTCCTGACTTTTTTCTGCGGCTGGAGTTTTGTCGTTAGATTTCTAACGCTCACTTCAGCCAAGACTCTAAATACCGGCGTTAGAAAGATCCCATTGAAAAGATAGGATACGCAAATGGCGTAGGGGGATCTGCGGTATGGAAAAGTCACGGCTGCAAAGTGAGCGTTAGACCCTTTCCTGACTGACTCTAAATACCAGCGGTAGCCCAAAACCAGAGTTAGGAGCCTCTAACGCTGGTTTTGACCGCTAACGCCAAACTCTAAATCTAGACGTATGTTTTTTATTCTAATTTATGTTAGAGGAAATGATCCTCATTTTTGTTTACTTCCTTATTGTACATGATATATACTGAAAATCAAATAAAAAAAATATTTAGAAAGAACATGCAATTTTAAAAACGTTACAATTTACTTCTCTTATCTAATTTGCTTCATTGTCTTGATATCCTTTGTTGAAATGCATATCTAAATAAGCTCAGTAGCTGCTTATTGATGGCTGCACATAGATGCCTCATGTGATTGTCTCACCCATGTTCATTGCTATTTCTTCAACAAAGGATATCTATGAATAAAGCCAATTAGGTAATAGACGTAAATTGCAATGTTGTTTAAAATTGTATTCTTTATCTAAATCATGAAATAATACTTTTGGGTTTCATGTCCCTTTACAGCCTAGTTGTACGCATATATGTACTTTATTTTAGCTTAAAAATCAAAAACATAATTTGTATCTTACCTGATAAATTCCTTTCTTTCATGGGATAACAGTCCAAGATCCGTAACTCCTGGAAATTACCTTTTCTGCCACTAGGAGGAGGTAAAGATTATTAAACCTCAGAGCTCTATAAAAACCCTCCCACCTCAGTCTGACGTATAGCCAAGGTGACAGAAGTGAAAATGAAATAAAGCAAAATAATTAGAGGAAATGGGGGGGGGGGGGGGAAGGATATGCCAAAAATAATTAAAAAATAATGCAAAAAAAATCTGGGTGGAGTCTTGTAGACTCATCACCATGAAAGAAAGGAATTTATCAGGTAAGATATAAATTATGTATTCTTTCCTATAGGTGATACGAGTCTACAATCCATTACTTCTGGGAACTAATACCCAAGCTGAGGAAGAGGCCACAAGTAATGGAAATAATAGACAGAAGCAACTGCCCAAAACAATTTCCTACCAAAAGCAGCTTCAGGTGAAGCAAAAACATAAAAATTGTAAAATTTTGAAAATATATGTAAGGGTGACTGTCTTGCAAATTAGTTCCACAGAAGCCTCATTTTTGAATGCTCAGGAAGTGGCTACAAATCGAGTAGAATGAGCAGTGATACGTTTAGGAGGAGTCTAACCTGCTTCTATAAAAGTCATATGGAGTAATTGCTTAATCCAAGAAGCCAGAACAACAGAAGACGCCTTCTGCCCTTTGTGCAAAAAATGAACGAACAAATCAGGAGTTTATCTGAAATCTTAGTTACCTCAAGATAATAATCAAAGCCCTGACAACATTCAAAATATGAAGACGTTTTTGGATCAGGACAAAGAGAAGGAACCACAATTTCCCTACTAATGTTGCAGAAGAAACAACCTTAGATAAAAATCAAGAGAAGTCCTCAAAACAGCTTTATCCTTATTATATTTTCCAATTCAGTCACAAAGAGTCTATTACCATGAAAAAGGAATAGAAAGTAATTTATTCTTAGAGGCTGCATCAGCAAACCAAGATTTAAGACCTTCTGGCAACTACTGAAAGACATAAATTCTAATAGCTAATTCTGATAATATCAAGAATAGATCACGTGCAAAAGCAAAAAATGAACTTTATCAGACTCATCAAGAACCTGAATATAGAGATTATCTAACCATTTAGAGATAGCAACAGCAAGTTAAAAAATATAACCAGAATGGATATAACATTTTCTTAAAGAAGAATAAAGTCTCCCTAGCAAAGGTATCACCAGCACTAGAAGAAGCCAAATTAGACACTTACCTTTTCCTTTTACATGATGGAGGAAGGCAGCCATCAGATCTCTGATAGTGGACTTGATATACTCCCTTAGGTAAGGAGAGAACAGACAGAATGAGAAATAATCCCTTTAGAAGCCAAAGATGCAATAGCTTGGTCACTATGCATACATTTTTGAAGACAAGCATTACACAATTGAGCAGAAGGGAGAACCTCAGTCTGTTTACATAAAACACATTTATAAATTATTGAAAATGCTTATATGATAAGACTTCTAAATCTGGATTAGGCCCAGCTTGCAAGGAATCAACATGATCCATGATACATATAGAGCTCAGAGGAGAATGGAAAACCACTTCAACCACCCAGAAGCCCAACTGTAACTAAAGGTAGCGACCGCAGCATCCAGGACACCTATAAATTAAAAAAGGGTGCCAAACGACCGCAATAAATAAACAACCATCAAGTGCCAAAAAAAATCATAATTTATGCTTACCTGATAAATGTATTTATTTCCGGATATGGCAAGTCCACGGCATTATCAATCACTAATGAAAATATCACCCCTGGCCAGCAGGAGGAGGCAAAGAGCACCACAGCAAAGTTGTTATATGTCACTTCCCTTACCCATAACCCCCAGTAATTCAGCTGAAGGGAAATGGAAAAAGAAGATAACATAAAGGTGTAGAGGTGTTAGTAAAAAAATAACTGTCTTAAAATAAAGGGCGGGGCCGTGGACTCACCATATCCGGAAATAAATAAATTTATCAGATAAGCATAAATTATGTTTTCTTTCCTAAGCTATGGTAAGTCCACGGCATCATCAATTACTATGAGTGCATATCTGGCATGTCCGCCAGACGCTTATGTAGCAAAACGACAATGCAGAGATCTGACCCTTCAGGGTACTGACTAACAAACCCTTCTCCAGACCTTCCTGGAGAAAAAGAAAAAATTCTAGGAATCCTGGCCCAATTCCAAGAGTAGCCCAAGGATTCACACCAAAAAAACATAATTTATGTAAGAACTTACCTGATAAATTCATTTCTTTCATATTAACAAGAGTCCATGAGCTAGTGACGTATGGGATATACATTCCTACCAGGAGGGGCAAAGTTTCCCAAACCTTAAAATGCCTATAAATACACCCCTCACCACACCCACAAATCAGTTTAACGAATAGCCAAGAAGTGGGGTGATAAGAAAAAAAGTGCGAAGCATATAAAATAAGGAATTGGAATAATTGTGCTTTATACAAAAAAATCATAACCACCACAAAAAAGGGTGGGCCTCATGGACTCTTGTTAATATGAAAGAAATGAATTTATCAGGTAAGTTCTTACATAAATTATGTTTTCTTTCATGTAATTAACAAGAGTCCATGAGCTAGTGACGTATGGGATAATGACTACCCAAGATGTGGATCTTTCCACACAAGAGTCACTAGAGAGGGAGGGATAAAATAAAGACAGCCAATTCCTGCTGAAAATAATCCACACCCAAAATAAAGTTTAACAAAAAACATAAGCAGAAGATTCAAACTGAAACCGCTGCCTGAAGAACTTTTCTACCAAAAACTGCTTCAGAAGAAGAAAATACATCAAAATGGTAGAATTTAGTAAAAGTATGCAAAGAGGACCAAGTTGCTGCTTTGCAGATCTGGTCAACCGAAGCTTCATTCCTAAACGCCCAGGAAGTAGAAACTGACCTAGTAGAATGAGCTGTAATTCTTTGAGGCGGAATTTTACCCGACTCAACATAGGCAAGATGAATTAAAGATTTCAACCAAGATGCCAAAGAAATGGCAGAAGCTTTCTGGCCTTTCCTAGAACCGGAAAAGATAACAAATAGACTAGAAGTCTTACGGAAAGATTTCGTAGCTTCAACATAATATTTCAAAGCTCTAACAACATCCAAAGAATGCAATGATTTCTCCTTAGAATTCTTAGGATTAGGACATAATGAAGGAACCACAATTTCTCTACTAATGTTGTTGGAATTCACAACTTTAGGTAAAAATTCAAAAGAAGTTCGCAACACCGCCTTATCCTGATGAAAAATCAGAAAAGGAGACTCACACGAAAGAGCAGATAATTCAGAAACTCTTCTAGCAGAAGAGATAGCCAAAAGGAACAAAACTTTCCAAGAAAGTAATTTAATGTCCAATGAATGCATAGGTTCAAACGGAGGAGCTTGAAGAGCTCCCAAAACCAAATTCAAACTCCATGGAGGAGAAATTGACTTAATGACAGGTTTTATACGAACCAAAGCTTGTACAAAACAATGAATATCAGGAAGAATAGCAATCTTTCTGTGAAAAAGAACAGAAAGAGCGGAGATTTGTCCTTTCAAAGAACTCGCGGACAAACCCTTATCTAAACCATCCTGAAGAAACTGTAAAATTCTCGGTATTCTAAAAGAATGCCAAGAAAAATGATGAGAAAGACACCAAGAAATATAAGTCTTCCAGACTCTATAATATATCTCTCGAGATACAGATTTACGAGCCTGTAACATAGTATTAATCACGGAGTCAGAGAAACCTCTATGACCAAGAATCAAGCGTTCAATCTCCATACCTTTAAATTTAAGGATTTCAGATCCGGATGGAAAAAAGGACCTTGAGACAGAAGGTCTGGTCTTAACGGAAGAGTCCATGGTTGGCAAGATGCCATCCGGACAAGATCCGCATACCAAAACCTGTGAGGCCATGCCGGAGCTATTAGCAGAACAAACGAGCATTCCCTCAGAATCTTGGAGATTACTCTTGGAAGAAGAACTAGAGGCGGAAAGATATAGGCAGGATGATACTTCCAAGGAAGTGATAATGCATCCACTGCCTCCGCCTGAGGATCCCGGGATCTGGACAGATACCTGGGAAGTTTCTTGTTTAGATGAGAGGCCATCAGATCTATCTCTGGGAGCCCCCACATTTGAACAATCTGAAGAAATACCTCTGGGTGAAGAGACCATTCGCCCGGATGCAACGTTTGGCGACTGAGATAATCCGCTTCCCAATTGTCTACACCTGGGATATGAACCGCAGAGATTAGACAGGAGCTGGATTCCGCCCAAACCAAAATTCGAGATACTTCTTTCATAGCCAGAGGACTGTGAGTCCCTCCTTGATGATTGATGTATGCCACAGTTGTGACATTGTCTGTCTGAAAACAAATGAACGATTCTCTCTTCAGAAGAGGCCAAAACTGAAGAGCTCTGAAAACTGCACGGAGTTCCAAGATATTGATCGGTAACCTCACCTCCTGAGATTCCCAAACTCCTTGTGCCGTCAGAGATCCCCACACAGCTCCCCAACCTGTGAGACTTGCATCTGTTGAAATTACAGTCCAGGTCGGAAGAACAAAAGAAGCCCCCTGAATTAAACGATGGTGATCTGTCCACCACGTTAGAGAGTGCCGAACAATCGGTTTTAAAGATATTAATTGATATATCTTCGTGTAATCCCTGCACCATTGGTTCAGCATACAGAGCTGAAGAGGTCGCATGTGAAAACGAGCAAAGGGGATCGCGTCCGATGCAGCAGTCATAAGACCTAGAATTTCCATGCATAAGGCTACCGAAGGGAATGATTGAGACTGAAGGTTTCGACAGGCTGTAATCAATTTTAGACGTCTCTTGTCTGTTAAAGACAAAGTCATGGACACTGAATCTATCTGGAAACCCAGAAAGGTTACCCTTGTTTGAGGAATCAAAGAACTTTTTGGTAAATTGATCCTCCAACCATGATCTTGAAGAAACAACACAAGTCGATTCGTATGAGACTCTGCTAAATGTAAAGACGGAGCAAGTACCAAGATATCGTCCAAATAAGGAAATACCACAATACCCTGTTCTCTGATTACAGACAGAAGGGCACCGAGAATCTTTGTGAAAATTCTTGGAGCTGTAGCAAGGCCAAACGGTAGAGCCACAAATTGGTAATGCTTGTCTAGAAAAGAGAATCTCAGGAACTGATAATGATCTGGATGAATCGGAATATGCAGATATGCATCCTGTAAATCTATTGTGGACATATAATTCCCTTGCTGAACAAAAGGCAATATAGTCCTTACAGTTACCATCTTGAACGTTGGTATCCTTACATAACGATTCAATAATTTTAGATCCAGAACTGGTCTGAAGGAATTCTCCTTCTTTGGTACAATGAAGAGATTTGAATAAAACCCCATCCCCTGTTCCGGAACTGGAACTGGCATAATTACTCCAGCCAACTCTAGATCTGAAACACAATTCAGAAATGCTTGAGCTTTCACTGGATTTACTGGGACATGGGAAAGAAAAAATCTCTTTGCAGGAGGTCTCATCTTGAAACCAATTCTGTACCCTTCTGAAACAATGTTCTGAATCCAAAGATTGTGAACAGAACTGATCCAAATTTCTTTGAAAAAACGTAACCTGCCCCCTACCAGCTGAACTGGAATGAGGGCCGTACCTTCATGTGAACTTAGAAGCAGGCTTTGCCTTTCTAGCAGGCTTGGATTTATTCCAGACTGGAGATGGTTTCCAAACTGAAACTGCTCCTGAGGACGAAGGATCAGGCTTTTGTTCTTTGTTGAAACGAAAGGAACGAAAACGATTGTTAGCCCTGTTTTTACCTTTAGACTTTTTATCCTGTGGTAAAAAAGTTCCTTTCCCACCAGTAACAGTTGAAATAATAGAATCCAACTGAGAACCAAATAATTTGTTTCCCTGGAAAGAAATGGAAAGTAGAGTTGATTTAGAAGCCATATCAGCATTCCAAGTCTTAAGCCATAAAGCTCTTCTGGCTAAGATAGCCAGAGACATAAATCTAACATCAACTCTAATAATATCAAAAATGGCATCACAGATGAAATTATTAGCATGCTGGAGAAGAATAATAATATCATGAGAATCACGATTTGTTACTTGTTGCGCTAGAGTTTCCAACCAAAAAGTTGAAGCTGCAGCAACATCAGCCAATGATATAGCAGGTCTAAGAAGATTACCTGAACATAGATAAGCTTTTCTTAGAAAAGATTCAATTTTTCTATCTAAAGGATCCTTAAACGAGGTACCATCTGATGTAGGAATGGTAGTACGTTTAGCAAGGGTAGAAATAGCCCCATCAACTTTAGGGATTTTGTCCCAAAATTCTAATCTGTCAGGCGGAACAGGATATAATTGCTTAAAACGTTTAGAAGGAGTAAATGAATTACCCAATCTATCCCATTCCTTAGCAATTACTGCAGAAATAGCATTAGGAACAGGAAAGACTTCTGGAATAACCGCAGGAGCTTTAAAAACCTTATCCAAACGTATAGAATTAGTATCAAGAGGACTAGAATCCTCTATTTCTAAAGCAATTAGTACTTCTTTAAGTAAAGAGCGAATAAATTCCATCTTAAATAAATATGAAGATTTATCAGCATCAATCTCTGAGACAGAATCCTCTGAACCAGAAGAGTCCAAAGAATCAGAATGATGGTGTTCATTTAAAAATTCATCTGTAGAGAGAGAAGATTTAAAAGACTTTTTACGTTTACTAGAAGGAGAAATAACAGACAAAGCCTTCTTTATGGATTCAGAAACAAAATCTCTTATGTTATCAGGAACATTCTGCACCTTAGATGTTGAGGGAACTGCAACAGGCAATGGTACATCACTAAAGGAAATATTATCTGCATTAACAAGTTTGTCATGACATTTAATACAAACAACAGCTGGAGGAATAGCTACCAAAAGTTTACAGCAGATACACTTAGCTTTGGTAGATCCAGCAGGCAGAGGTTTTCCTGTAGTATCTTCTGGCTCAGATGCAACGTGAGACATCTTGCAATATGTAAGAGAAAAAACAACATATAAAGCAAAATAGATCAAATTCCTTATAAGACAGTTTCAGGAATGGGAAAAAAATGCCAAACATCAAGCTTCTAGCAACCAGAAGCAAATGAAAAATGAGACTGAAATAATGTGGAGACAAAAGCGACGCCCATATTTTTTGGCGCCAAAAAAGACGCCCACATTATTTGGCGCCTAAATGCTTTTGGCGCCAAAAATGACGCCACATCCGGAACGCCGACATTTTTGGCGCAAAATAACGTCAAAAAAATGACGCAACTTCCGGCGACACGTATGACGCCGGAAACGGAAATGAATTTTTGCGCCAAAAAAGTCCGCGCCAAGAATGACGCAATAAAATGAAGCATTTTCAGCCCCCGCGAGCCTAACAGCCCACAGGGAAAAAAGTCAAATTTTTGAGGTAAGAAAAATATGATAATTAAAGCATAATCCCAAATATGAAACTGACTGTCTGGAAATAAGGAAAGTTGAACATTCTGAGTCAAGGCAAATAAATGTTTGAATACATATATTTAGAACTTTATAAATAAAGTGCCCAACCATAGCTTAGAGTGTCACAGAAAATAAGACTTACTTACCCCAGGACACTCATCTACATGTTTGTAGAAAGCCAAACCAGTACTGAAACGAGAATCAGTAGAGGAAATGGTAAATATAAGAGTATATCGTCGATCTGAAAAGGGAGGTAAGAGATGAATCTCTACGACCGATAACAGAGAACCTTATGAAATAGACCCCGTAGAAGGAGATCACTGCATTCAATAGGCAATACTCTCCTCACATCCCTCTGACATTCACTGCACGCTGAGAGGAAAACCGGGCTCCAACTTGCTGCGGAGCGCATATCAACGTAGAATCTAGCACAAACTTACTTCACCACCTCCCTTGGAGGCAAAGTTTGTAAAACTGATTTGTGGGTGTGGTGAGGGGTGTATTTATAGGCATTTTAAGGTTTGGGAAACTTTGCCCCTCCTGGTAGGAATGTATATCCCATACGTCACTAGCTCATGGACTCTTGTTAATTACATGAAAGAAAGATATATACACCATATCTTAAGGTAAATCTTTCTAGAAACAGGCTTGAGAGCCTGAATCATGGTAACAACGACCAACTCAGAAAAAACACGCTTAGACAGAACTAAGCGTCCAATCTCCAAGAAGAAAGCTTCAGAGAAACGAAAGAATGGACCCTGGATTAAAAAGTCCCTCCTCAGGAAAAACCACCAAGGTGGAAGATATACATCCCCGCTAGGTTGGAATCCAGATCCTGCAAAATTATGCAGGAACTATTAAAAATACCAATGCCCACCCCTATGAGATATGAGCAAAAACTTGTGGAAGGAGAGCAAACTGAGGAATGAGGATGTCAGACTGAAATCCCAAGAAACTGCCAGGGATTTTAACAGAGCATTCTGCTGATCTATAGACCTTTAAACATAATGAGAAAGCTTGAGTACTGCCATCTCCAACCCCAGCACCCCCATTTGAGGGTTAAACTGGAGAACACCTCCAGAAGAAACATCCATTCCCTGGAATGATCAGACTCGCAAGAAGTCTGCTCCCGGTATCCACTCCTGAAATGCAAATAGTGGATAGATAACAAATATGAGCGTCCACCCACCAAACAATCCATGCCAATCATGGTTAAGGAACTCCAGGTTCCTCCCAGGAGGTTTATGTAAACCACCAGGATGAAAAAGTCTTGGACAACTGAAGGAAAACCATTCGAACATTGAAGATCTCAATTCCAAGATGATTATGGACTAGCTCCCAAGTCCATAGTCACCAACCCAACAGGCAAACGATCATGGTTACTATTACTCAGGAAAGTCTCCGGAAGCATGTACCTCGAGACAGATGCTCCTAAAAAATCAAAAGATTCTGTAGAATGCGGGCAATGATCCTAATACCTCTCGCAAGCTAAGTGAGCGCTCTACCACAAATTACCCCTCTGATCCACAGAGAAGAATCTCATGTCGACAGATCTAGATCTATCCTCTGAGACAGAACCACAAGATCCCTGGTCCATTATTTGCACATGGATAACATCAGACTCTCAGATGGAATCGAGCAAAAAGATGATGTCAAATGAAGCAACCATCAGACCATTAACCTCTATACATTGATCCACGGAAGAGCCAAACAGAAGAGTGCCAAAAAAGGCAAGAGGAAAGAATCCTCTATTTTTTTACCTTTGTCAAAAATATTTTCAGAGATAGGGAAACTAACATGGTCCCTAAGAAACTACCCCTGTATCTGGAACAAGGGAACTCATTTACAGATTCACCTTCATCCATGGGAATGAAGAAGACAACAAGATCTCTGTATAAGAGTTTGCTTGTAAAAAAGATGGCGCCTGAACCCTTGTGTCGTCCAGGAAGGGTAAGCAAAACCCAGAAACCTGATCACTGCCAAAATAACCCCTACTGTGAGCCGTGGCAAGGCCAAAAAGAAAAGCCACACACTGAAAGTATTTGATAAAAAGGCAAAACCCTCTTTTTCAGGAACAACTAACAGGAAAGAGTAGAATTCTAAACCCTGTTCCCTTACAGGAACTGGAACTATCACTCACAAAGGAGAGAAGTCCAAAAAGCACTACAAAAATACCTCACTGTTATCTGGCCTGCAGATAAAATTGAGAGAAGGAACCTGCCTCAGGGAGGGAAAGAATAACTACTATGTAGTAACCTAGAGATATTATGTCCACAGTTTTTCTGGGACATCTCGTATCCAAGTTAGAAGAAAAAACAGAAAGATTAAACCCCCACTGGGATTTATCCCGGATTGGATGCAAAAACCCTTTAGGTCTATTCATCTTGTCTAGTGGTAGAAAATACCATTTCCACCCATAAAATCAGAACTATTCCTGTCAAACTTGGACTCCAAGAAAAACTCCACTGTCCACAACGCCCCGCAGGCTAGCACAGCAAAGCCAGGTATCTTGGCTCCTGGCTGAAAAACTTGTATGGTAGTATTAGAAATAAAAGAATTGGCTAGCTCAAAAGCCTTAATTCTGTACTGGATCTCCTCCAATATGGTCTCTACCAAATTGGAATCAGACAAAGCATTGCACCAATAAGATGCCGCTCTTGACACAGTGGCAATACAAACTACCATGTAAGCCTCCAGCTTAATCTGTTGATCCTGAAAAGAACAGTTATCCTCTTTAGGAATCATAGTTCTCTTAGACAGAGTAGAAAAGCACCGTGCCATGATCTTTAATGGAGACAGCAACAGGAAACATCCTATTAAAAACAGGAGACAGAGAAAAAAGGAATCCCTAACTTCTTCATTCCTGTGAAAAATCTCCTAGCACGGTCTGGAACAGGAAAAACTTCCAAATGGAATTCTAGTATATATAAAGTTAACTAGAATCTCAAGGGTTGACAAAGACATGCGTATCGGAGTCGTTCCAAGTACCGAAAACCTCCTTAAACAATACACAAAGGTTTTCAAGCTTAAACTTAAGGTTACTACTTCAGCATAAGATGAAGGAATTATACTGTTGGAATCTGAGATTTCACCCTCAGAGGCTACCAACATATCCTCCTCATCAGACTTATGAGGCAGGGAAAACCTGTGTAGCAGTATGAAAAACAGAAACCATACTGTCTGAACTCAAATTGCCTCTAGCATTTTTCCATTAACATAATGCCACATATACCATAGAGGATAATCGTGAGCAAAATCTATAGGCAAATATACTCCTCCAGGAGACTGAGAGGAACCGCAGGGCACTACATGTGATGCCATTAAGGCTTGGAACGCACAAGGAAAAAAATGTGGCATTTCCAGAACAGCTTCATCCTGAGATACATAGGCCTCAGAGATAAACTCTCTCTACAAATTAGGATACAAGCTAAGAATGTAGCACATAATTGTAAACAAACAATGTTGTGCCTTAATACATATTAAATGTTTCAACACCAGTGGCAAGTAAAACATATCCACTATAGCACAGAGGACATGGTTCCAAATAAAGTACTGTCTCTTTAAGAACAGCACTCCGGTCAAAAGAAAAGAAGAGTGTAATGCATGTACATAAACATCTTATCAGAGAACATTGACCATTACAATATCATGTAAAAACAGTCTCTTACATAAACATGACGGTTTGAAATTAATTTGAAAAAACTGCAGAATTTCCCTGCCGAACTAACTCTGCACATGAATAGGAGAAGCCGCTCCGCTAAATAAAATGAAAGCGGAAAGGCAGTCACAGTACCCACCCCAAAAAACACAGAGCCAAAAGAGAAAGTGCTTGCTTCTCTATACAGCCCCACCATGAATAAATTTAAATAGCGTACGGTCTCCAAATACACAAACACATGACACCAGATACTGATGACTGCCTGAGGCGAAAAAAGCACAATTTGCAAAAAAGCTTCAAACATAAGACTCTAATAATAAATTCATCCTAGGACATTTTAAACATTATTAGGACATAGGCATGAATAACGGAGCACACCGCTCTAATTGAAAACTGAGAGTGACTAGTCTTCAAAGAGTCTCAATTTTAAGAAAGATGCTTAGCTCAAACAAACAGCCCACAATAGAATAAAAAGGGGAAAATACTTTTTTTTTTAAAAAAAAAAGAAAACTCATTTAACAAAGTAATAATCCCAGTCTCTGTTTCAGTCACAAGATCAGTGCTTGCTCCCTGCCATAAAACATCCCCATTAAGGATTTTAGAATCCCACAATAAGAGCAGGGCTTTAACCCCTTCAGTGCCAGCCTCCTAGCCCTAGAAGACAAAAGAGGCACTTAACCTGCACATCTAGCTGTCCGGCAGGAGAACAGCTTACACAGTATGGAAGGACGCCACTCCTTACTGTGACAAAAATAAAGATCAAAGTAAACCTACTGTAGCTTTCTATACAAGGGCAGCAACATGTTAGAAAAACCATTGAGGCCCACCTCATAAACTCCTAACTGCTTTAAAGCCACCACTGCCCTGCTGAAGAGACTAACGTGGAGTACAACTAGATCCAATCTTGAGAGGAAGTTCAGAGTAAACCTACTCTGGCTTCAAAATAATAAAATCTTGATTGAAGTGAAATAAATCCAATCTTCTTCAGATACCAAAATCTTCACCTCCTCCATGAACAGAGGCAAAGAGAATGACTAGGGGTTATGGGTAAGGGAAGTGAAACATAACAGCTTTGCTGTGGTGCTCTTTGCCTCCTCCTGCTGGCCAGGAGTGATATTCCCACTAGTAAGTGATGATGCTGTGGACTCACCATATCTTAGGAAAGAAAAACAAAATGCACAAAATGTTCCTTATTAACAATTCCCCTTAAAGTCTTCATCCTATCCGGGCAGAAGAGGACATCCAGACGGGCAGAAGTCTTCATCCAGACGGCATCTTCTATCTTCTTCCATCCGGAGTGGAGCGGGTCCATCTTGAAGACATCCGACGCGGAGCATCCTCTTCCATCCGACGGCGACTGAAGAATGAAGGTTCCTTTAAGTGACGTCATCCAAGATGGTGCCCCTTCAATTCCGATTGGCTGATAGAATTATATCAGCCAATCAGAATTAAGGTAGGAAAAATCCTATTGGCTGATGCAATCAGCCAATAGAATTGAGCTTGCATTCTATTGGCTGATTGGAACAGCCAATAGAATGCGAGCTCAATCCTATTGGCTGATTGGATCAACCAATAGGATTGAACTTCAATTCTATTGGCTGATTGCATCAGCCAATAGGATTTTTTTCTACCTTAATTCCGTTGGTGTAATTGTAACTTAGGTTAGGTTTTATTTTACAGGTAAATTTGTATTTATTTTAGCTAGGTAGTTATTAAATAGTTAATATCTATTTAATAACTATTGTACCTAGTTAAAATAAATACCAACTTGCCTGTAAAATAAAAATAAACCCTAAGATGGCTACAATGTAACTATTAGTTATATTGTAGCTATCTTATGGTTTATTTTATAGGTAAGTATTTAGTTTTAAATAGGATTAATTTATTTAATTGTTGTAATTTTATTTTGTTTTATTTAAATTATATTTAAGTTAGGGGGGGTTAGTTTTAGGGTTAGACTTAGGTTTTTAGGGGTTAATAAATTTAGTATAGTGGCGGCGAAGTTGGGGGCGGCAGATTAGGGGTTAATAAATGTAAATAGGTGTCGGTGATGTTAGGGACGGCAGATTAGGGGTTAATAATATTTCATTAGTGTTTGCGAGGTGGGAGTGCAGCAGTTTAGGGGTTAATATATTTATTAAAGTGGCGGCGATGTCCGGTCGGCAGATTAGGGGTTAAAAACTTTATTTAAGTGTTTGCGATGTTGGGGGAGGGCTCGGTTTAGGGGTTAATAGGTAGTTTATGGGTGTTAGTGTACTTTTTAGCACTTTAGTTAAGAGTTTTATGTTACGGCCTTAGCCCATAAAACTCTTAACTACTGACTTTTAAATGCGGTAGGAGTCTTGACAGGAGAGGCTGTACTGCTCACTTTTTCCAAGACTCGTAATACCGGCGTTAGGAAAATCCCATAGAAAAGATAGGATACGCAATTGACATATGGGGATTTGCGTTATGCTCGAGTCGCGGAAAAAAAGTGAGCGGTACACCTGTACCTGTCAGGCTCGTAATACCAGCGGGCATTAAAAAGCAGCGTTGGGACCTCTCAACGCTGCTTTTTAATGCTAACGCAAGACTCGTAATCTATGTGAGAGTTTTTAACTAAAAAATTTTTAGATAAAGGTTACAACCCGATCCTTTTAAAAGAAACTATAAGTAAAAATGGACAATATGAATAGATTAGATTTAACTAAGACGAAACCAAAATCTATATCCAAGTTTAAAGATCCTAGAAAGAACTCTCCAAAATTTGTGACCAAATATAATAATCAACACTACAAAATAAGAAATATACTGGTAAAACATTGGCAGATCCTGAAAGTTATCTATAGGAAAAATAGGGACATAAAGAATTATATTGCACCCTCAAAACTTCGCCAACCTTCCACCCTTGGACAATTAACTAACTGGTGTGGAGCACCAATGGGTTTATTTCCATGTAAACAGAAGGAATGTGTCATGTGCCCTCGGATTGCACAAAATAATGCCACTTTCTTTAATCATGATAGTAGTAAAACATATAGGTGCAAAAGTAGGTGCACCTGCCACACTACTTATGTGGTTTATCAATTATCTCAGAGAACACATTAGAAATATAGAGGCAGGTTTTGATAATCACAGTGTATCACATCATTTTAAAATATTTCACAATCAGAATCCAGATGAACTTTCTATAATGATAGTTGAATGGGTAGCTGTTAAGAAATGGGATACAAATAGATTATTGAGACTGAGACAGAGGGAGACCTTTTGGATCAAGACATTAGATTGTCTTGAACCAAAGGGTCTAAATATAGAGTTGGATATTGCCACATTTTTGTAATTATTCTTTTATTCTCAAAACATATTTTTATATCAATTGTTTAATATGCATTTATTGTATGTGGTATTTTAATTTACTTTTTTAATTGATGAGTATTATATGAAATTATTAACTTTGAGATTTTTTAATGATGAGTTATTAAAATTGATCTATATTGTATTATACATGTAATTTTTGTCAAATTGTATATTTTTAACCTTTACACCTTTGGTAGGTATTAATGACTGATAGGTATTGTAACTACAGTAATAATATTTGTGTATTTGTTTTTTGCTAATACGCCTTCACATTTAGCACTTGGATCCTTAGTATTATTATTATTTATATCTCTGCAGAACGCGTGCTTCCAATCCCATACAAATTAGACAAAATAGGGGGCGGATTCATTATATGCTGCATAAATAGGACCAAATGTTACCTGTGAAGGCAGTTCTTGAGAAAGTCCCGTCGATCGGGATGAAACACGTAGAACGTAGGTATTGTCTTTTACTTTTGCCGTGTAAAGCCACCGTAGGTCCTCTTGTGCTGGGAGCACTGTGTTTGAGGATAGCCTATTGGTTCAGAGCCGAGGGTGTATGTGTGTGTGTGTCCTCCTGACGTAGCAACCGGATTCAGAGGCTTGTATGCTGGTGGCATCTTTGGTTTACACAGACCAGGGGAAAAGATGCTCCATGCTGCAATAGATTTTGCAAGACTTTACAAGTTCGGTTCAACCAACAGAACTACGGAGGATACATTAAATATGATGTGCCTGTTTTTGTTCTCCATTTTGTGAGTACAATTGTTGTGTGTGTCATTTGTATTAAAGTTTGGCTCTACACTTGAATCGTGTCCTGCGCTTCTCTCCCTTTTTCTCTTTTTTAGACAGCACTGTGTTTGGGTTTCTGGTACCCTTATAAGAGAAGCTGCAGGATTCAAGGAACTGTGACTTTCCAATATTTTATTAAATTTCCAATCATCATGAACTTCACATGAACTATTCAAATATTTGTGTATTTTACATTTTATGTATATTTTATATATTTTTTTATATTTGCATGTATTTATACTATAGTGCTCAGGAGTAATAGCACTTAAAATTAGACTAACAACAACATTTCTCAGTGTTTTACTATATCTATAAATTCTTATATTTTAAGGTTGGGTATTTTATATACTTCTTATATATTGTTGTATATACATATTCCTTTAATACTACAGTGGGCGAGACTAGCGCTACTCAATTACTCTTGTTAGCAATTTGTTTTTGTGTATATTAAATATACTGTATTCATATTAAGATACAATACAATGCCAGGATGTTGAATGCTATGATTCTGTGAAGAAAAATAATTCACAGTAAATTACTTACTAGTATGATGCTAAAAGTATACACATATTTAGTCTCTATAGATACATGAGAAGTCATATTAGATGGGACAGATATGTGACCAGGCAGGTATCTTAATATCAGGAAATAATGAGTATATTAAATATACAATTACAAGATAAATAGTAAACTGTATTTACTGTAGCAGTATTGATAATGAGACTGCATTTCTGGTTGTCTGCTGTCACCTATAGTTCAAAGATGGTATCGCAACCAAAAGGTAAATGGCTACTCAGGGAGGCGTCTCCCAAATAACCCAGAGATGTTCAGCTCGAAGGGCCTATCACAGACAAGCTTCCGTGGTGCGTATCCCATATTCACGAATGATTAGAATAAAAAGGGGTGGCCTATATCACGTGATATAACCTCATGCAAGGAGAAGGGAAGGGGTCTTGGCTTCTCACCGCTCACTTACCTGCAGCACTGGTATTATGGGTTTTTATAAACCCAGCGTTATCAGGCAAGAAGTGAGCGTAGAGCAAAATTGGGGACAGCAGATTGGCAGATTAGGGGTTAATAAATGTAAGTAAGTGGTGGCGATGTTGGGGGTAGCAGATTAGGGGTTAATAGGTATAATATAGGTGGTGGCGATGTCCGGAGCGGCAGATTAGGGGTTAATAAGTATAATGTAGGTGGCGGCGATGTTAGGGGCGGCAGATTAGGGGTTAATAATATTTAACTAGTGTTTGCGAGGCGGGAGTGCGGCGGTTCAGGGGTTATTTTTATTATAGTGGTGGCGATGTCGGGAGCGGCAGATTAGGGGTTAATAATTTTATTTTAGTGTTTGCGATGCGGGAGGGCCTCGGTTTAGGGGTTAATAGGTAGTTTATGGGTGTTAGTGTACTTTTTAGCACTTTTATTATGAGTTTTATGCTACAGCTTTGTACCATAAAACTCTTAACTACTTCCTGACGGGAAATGCTGGAGGGGCTGTGGTGAGGAGGGTTCCCTTCTCCACATTTGGTGGAACTGTCCCCAAATAATGTCATTCTGGGGGGAGGTGCTGGGAGAAATGAGCAAAATTTTGGGAATCATTATACCCCCCAAACCAACATATCTGATTTTTCATGATTTGCCTAAGGTAGTGGGTGTAGATAGGCACATTCTTTTTCTTATAATGTTGGGCGGCGCGAAAGGACTCATCCCTGCACACTGGAAGAGCCCTCAGATCCCGACTATACAGGAGTGGAGACATAAAGTGGGGGATCTCCATAGGCTGGAGCGATTTCACTTTCTCAAAACTGGGAGGCTTGCCACACATGAGATGATGACGCTAGCCTGGGAGGGCAAACGGCTATAACTACCAGTCATTTGGCTTTGAAACGCCACTTAGAAACTCTCCCCCGGGTGATCTCCTTTACCTTTCCCCTGTACCCCTTCCCCCCCCCCTTTTTTTTTCTTTCTTTTTTTCTCTCTCTTTCTCTAACCTGACTTCTCTTGTTCTACCCTCAACTCTCTTTCTACCTTTCTGTCCAAGTAAGACGTCAGACCTGGGGTCATATTCAGCAACATGAATCAAGCGTGCTGAAAATAGATTTGTATAACTCTGCCTTAATATCTGATGTCAATTCCCTAAGTTTATGTTCTAACTGACTATAGTAACCTAAAACCACGAGCTCGTTGCTTGTGGATACAAGCTCAAGATTTCCGCACTGTTCTCAAAAAGTAGAAAGCAAGAAAATGATAAACCTGTTGGACTAATATACTCACAATACTTTCTCTTTGGATAAACTGTACAAAACTTTACTTGCTAACATTGTTGGGGGGATGCTCGCGGCCTAGTGCTGTGGGCGGGACTCCTGCACGTTGTTTGATTATTCAGTGTACACTGCCATTGTTTGTATATCTTGCTAAACTTAATAAAGCTTGTTTAAAACTAAAAAAAAAACAAAAAAACTCTTAACTACTGACTTTAAAATGCGTTCGGAATCTTGGCGGTAGAGCGTGAATCGCTCACTTTTTGGCCTCCCAGGACAAACTTGTAATACCTGCACTATGCAAGTCCCATTGAAAAAAGTCTTTACAAAATTTACGTAAGTTGATTTGCATTAAGGCCAAAAAAGTGTGCGGTGCCCCTAAACCTGCAAGACTCGTAATACCAGCGGACGTAAAAAAGCAGCGTTAGGACCTGTTAATGCTGCTTTTTCAGCTTACCGCAAAACTCGTAATCTAGCCGTTAGTTATTGCTATATATATATTTTAGAATTTGCCTTATTGTAGCTAAATAAGAGGTTATTTCAGCTCAGATAAATTGGCATATAAATTGTTTGTTTGCATTAATAATATATACAACTTCTGATATTTCTAATTGAAGTTATATAGAATCATTTGTGGGCCCGATAACTTAATTATACTTGTCTGAAAGTTATCTTAAATCTTTTGAGACCCAGTAAGATTTGTTTGAAGTATCTTGGTATATTGTTTATCTAAACACTGTGAAGTTAGCGGTCCATATTCTGGTATTTTATTGTGGTATTTTAAAGTGATTCATTGTGAGTAAGGTTCATTTAAATGGTATATTTTTTTATGATCTGTTGTATAGATTATAACAGCATAAGCGTGTATAATTTGATTCATAGTCTGGTTTCTATAAATATATTGCAATGTGTATATAAATCTTCACTAATCTAAAGAATTTAGGAATACTTATTCATTTCAGTTGTTTCGTATATACATTTTAATTGGAGGTTGTTTTACAGAATAATATAAATAAATTGTATTATAACCCTGGTATATACTGACAGGTGGAATGGCAACCTCAAGGCTAGAAATAGTGCAGTCTATGGAAGGGTTAAGTTTGGATAACCAGTGGTATCCAAGAATAATGGTATGAAGTGAAGTGGGAATTATGTCAAATTTAACAAATTCTGTGTGCCCATTTAGAGTAGTGAGTAGTAAAAGTATTGTGTGGTGAGTGATATTACCATTATGGATGAAAAATTAATCAATAACTTTCACGAATAACGGGTGATGCTTCAATAATGTGGGAATTTTATTAATTTTTACAAAATCTGAATCGATGAACAATCCAAGTGTGCCTGAATCAATTATGGCTTCAGTCTTGGCCTGTTGGTGGTCCTACCATAATGACAAAGAGAGAGTGAGTTGATAGGGAGTCTTAGTAGATGAGAGTGCATTAATAGTGTATTCCTTACCCTTCTTCTGTGAGTTCAGTATAGGACATAGGTTTGCTATGTGACGTCTGTTTTTTTCCTCTTGGGTCAGTGGACCTTTTATAGTGCCAATTTTCATGGGGGTAGAGCATGAGGCTGACCTTTCGGGAAGATAAGTAGCAGTTCTCTTTTGTGTAATATCAAGAATTCAATCTTTCTGCTCGTCTCTCTTTCAATCTTCGGTTAAGTGTTGTTGAGAGTTTTATTAGAGCATCAAGCGTTTCTGGTATTTCTAGACGAGAAAGCTCATCTTTTAAAGATTCGGACAGTCCTAACCTAAATTGTTTTTTAAGACTGATCTAGTTCCATAAGGAATCCATGGACCACATTTGAAACTCTGTTATGTATTCCTCAACGGGTCGTTTGCCTTGTTTTAAGGAGTGTAATTTGGTCTCTGCATTTATTTGCTTATTACTATCTTTATAGAAACTGGCCATTAAAGCAAAGAAACCATCCAGTGATTCCAATATGGGGGCCATTAGCTCTGGGTTCTCCAGTCAGGAAAGAGATTGTAGACCTTTATTTTTTCTGTGTGATATGTGCGTGGTTTCATAGAAAATAAAAGCTGGCACGCATTCTTAAAATCCCTAAATTCTGACCTTTTGCCTGAGAATGGGTTTGAGAAATTTATATAAGGAATTCAGGTGTGTCTGTGGTTTTAGGGTTAATTATATCTTTTATCAGAATCTTTAGTGCAGTGTTTTCAGCCTGAACTTCAGTCAGACCTTTTTCTTGTAAAGCGCAGCTAATCACCCGTAAGGGTCTCAAGGCGCTGCTCATTTTATCAACTTTGGAAGGATGAAAGGCTGAGTGGACCTCGCCGGGGATCGAACCTGCAACCCTTGGGTTGGTACAGAGCTCAGCCACAGTGCATTAGCATGCTGAGCTATCTGTCCGGCTATATGCTGAGCTATCTGTCCGGAATAGTGATAAACTCAAAAATATTGATAGAGTAATGGGTAGTTTCAATAATAAGCAGTTAATTCAAAAAGATTGTTCACAGATTAGCATATGACCTCAAGATGTATGATTGATAATTAAATAAATGATAGGTTAAATCCCTCTCTGAGATTACTGAAGTCAGTGATAGTAATATTGTTAAAGCAGAGTTCAGGTTAGAAAACAGAGAGAACAGTTAATTGAGCAGGATAAAATGCAGGTGAGTTAAGCAGCACAGGTTAATATGCCAAATGATGCAGTCACATAAAAGTGCATGCTGCAATGATTGCAGTAATACTTGCAGTTTCCAGAGTGCAATGAAGGAAAAGGATTCAGTGTGGTTATGCTTGTCTGCAGAGAGGGTTGCCAAGGAGGAGAGTCAGAGTGGAGAGAGACACAAATAAATCCGGAGGCAGTGCATGAAGAACAGGCACAAGATGATCCAGAGTCAGATGGAGCAGACCGGTATAGATTTGATCCGGTAATAGCAGGAGCTGAAGAGACACTAACCTTGTCTAAGGCCGCTCAGAGTGGCAGTGGGGTGAAGCGTAGGAAGCGTTGAGAGAAGCAGACTATTCCAGTCATGTGACAACCAAGAAGCTGCAGCCGTGCAGAGAGGTAGACTAAGAATGAACATCCAGAACATGAAGAAAAACCACCGAGCCTCAATTTCAAGGTAAATAATCCTTTATTCCTCCTTCATAGGGACAACAAAATTGTGTAGTAAAAACTGCTCACAGGCAATGCTGTCAGCCTTGCATCTGATGCATTTCGGCTAGTATGCCTTAATCGTAGATGCCCAATCAGTGACCATTCACTGCATATATAGTCACTGCAATTAAGAAAATGCAAAAACACTGTGGCTTATTTGCTAAAAACAGACCTGAGTGATTAACTCTTACATGGGCAATGTGGTGAAGATACAGAAAAAAGATTTGGTTAATTTGAGACAAATTTAACAGGAATATAAATCTATTGTGTTATGCTATTTTACTCTTACTCCATTTCACCCTAATATTTCAGATGCCTTTTGAAAGGTTGGAAAATATATTAATAAATCTTCAAACCCAATATTTACTCATTTTAAAAAGTCCTAAGCATATTTATAAACGCCTATTGGGACAATAATGTGGTAACTGGAATGGGTATTAGATGTAAGAGATTGTGTATTAAACCAATTAAAACATAACACCAGGAATTAAATCCTTTTCCAATAATTGATTATATCCCCACTAATGTTAAAGCCTTGTGGTCTTCTAGTTCTAAGAAGAAATATCCAGAAGGCTTCCCTATAAAACATTTTAGCTGTTTTGTCTCCACCTCTGGGACCTACTTGTATGTGTTCAATTACACACCAGTTAAAGGTGGTAACCTTTTTGTCATGCATTTGTATGAAATGTTGCACGAGGTCTGAACAATCTATTTCTTGCTCTATATTATTGAGATGTTCCCTTATGCGTGAGTGTACCTCTCTTGAGATACACCCCACATACTGTAATTTGCATTGGGAGCGTTCAGCAAGATCGATTACATACTTTGTGTGACAATTGGTACATTCACTCAAATCAAAAACTTTTTGAGTGGCATGTGATTGGAACTGTTTAGTGTGTCTCATGTGATTACATGCAATACATTGTGAATAGTGACATTTTTAATGTCCTTTAGAAGTAAGCCAACTACTTGTTCTATTTTTCTTATTATGTATCATAGATGGAGATAATATATTACCTAGTGTAGTACCCCTTTTGGGAATAAAGCTACAACCTCTTGATACATATTCCTTGAGACTGTCTTCTCCTGTTACTATAGATAAATGCCTTTTGATAATGTTACAAATTTCATCAAACTGTGGGCTAAAGGTTGTAACAAAACAGAGTCTGTCTTCTTGGGATCTGAAATTACCCTTCTTATCGGACCCTTGTAGGAGTATGTCCCTATCAAGTCTTTTTACTTCAAGGTAAGCCCTATTTACTGTCTTGTTTGAATACCCTCTCTCTAATAGTTGATTTCTCAATTTGTCTCCCTCATCCAAGAAGTCTGACTCAAAAGTGCAATTGCGCTTGAGTCTAATGAACTGGCCTTTGGCTACGCCAAAGCCAGTATGTTTAGGATGTGAAGACTTCACGTGGAGGATAGTATTAGAAGAGATGGGCTTCCTGTAAAGACTAGTTGCTACTTTGCCCGTAGAGATCATCCCTTTAAGGGTTACATCCAGCTATGGTATCTCTACTATTCCTGATTCAGCTGTAAATTTAAGATTGACCTGGTTGTCATTAAGATAATTGATTAAATCTGCCCTTTCATCATCTCCTCCCGTCCACACAAACAAGAGATCATCTATACATCTCTTGTATGTTTTTATTTTGGACCTGAACGGGTTCTGTTCCCCAAAGACGTGGGACCGCTCCCACCAACCCATAAAAAGGTTGGCATAGGAGGGGGCAAATTTAGCCCCCATAGCGGCCCCACATCTCGTAGGTAGAAGCCATCCCCAAACTTAAAATAGTTGTGGTCTAGAAGGAACTTGATGACCCTGACCACAAATTATTTGAGATTCTCATCAAAAGTCATGTACATGTCTAGTGAGAACTTGATTGCCTCTAATCCATAATCATGTGGGATAGTAGAGTAAAGGCTGACCACGTCAACGGTCAGCCATACACACTCATTGTCCCAAGTGATTTTATCTAAGCATTTAAGGAGGTGAGTGGTATCCTTCAGATGGGAAGGTAATTGGTAGACTATGGGCTGGAGTAGGGACTCAACCCAGCCAGACAGGTTCTCGAATAGAGAGCCAATTCCTGAAACAATCGGTCTCCCCCTCACCTCCTCCAAGGATTTATGAACCTTGGGGAGGTGATGGAAGATGGGAATAACTGGTGATTGAACATTTAAAAAGTCAAAGGTTTCCTGATCCAGAATCCCCAACTCCAGCCCATCATCCAACAAATCTACCAATTCATGTTTGAAATCTGCAGTGGGATCTTTATGTAAACTTATATAAACCTCAGGATCTTTGATCTGTCGTTCAGCTTCTAGGGTATAAGTTAATTTGTCCATGACAACAATACTACCACCCTTGTCAGCATGTCTGATGACTATCGTATCTCTTGCTTTTAGGCTGTCAAGGGCTTGTAACTGTCCCGTGGACAAATTGTTATATTCCCTTTTGAGGTATTTGGTTAATTTAATCAAATCCTCTTCCACCCTATGGTGAAAGGCCTCTAAAAAGGGGCCTCTCTCCTTAGTAGGGTAGAAGATGGACTTGGGTTTATACCCTGTGTGCTTAGATTTAGTTGAAAAGGTTTGGGAAGTGGCTGATTCTACTAAAATACCCTGCAAAGCAAAGAAGTCACATCCTTCATTGAAATCTATAATGTCATGGATCTTGTGCTGATCGTAATCCAAATACTCAAGAGAGGAACAATCTGGTGCCTGTGTTGAATATTGCAATTCTTTATTTGAAAAAAACTTTTTTAGGGTAAGATCCCTAACCAATCTATTGACATCAATGATAGTTTCAAAGAGATTACATTTTTTTGTTGGAACAAATCCTAGGCCCATTCCTAATACAGATAGTTCTTCCCTTGTGAGTTTTACTTCAGATAAATGTATGACCTTTATACTTTGTACTTGTTCCTGATTGGTCTACCTCTTCCTCCTCTTTGACCTCTTCCTTCTCCTCTTCCTCTTAATCCTCCCCCTCTGTGTCCATCTGGACCTTTTTAAAAAAAGGCTGCTGACTATTTGATTTCAAGCATGACTTGGCTGTCGTGCTCAAAGTATCACTGTCTCCCTCACTATCACTTAAGAATTCTGTTCTCCTGTGATCTAAACTCTGTGCCTGTGTGGTAGCTCTCTTACTGGCATGTCTAGTGACTATAGGGTCATCTCTAGTATTGGCATTGTCAATTTTAGATTTAGTTGTTTTCGCTGTTTGTTTAGATCTAATCTCCACTTCCTCATCCTCAGATTGTCCACTATTTTCACTGGCTTGTGTTAACCCTGTTGATTCCTCATCATTGTACTCTGAATCTGAAAAGGTTACTTTCTTGTCCTGTTTAGTGGGTAAACCCTTCTCCCTAGGTTTATTTTTTCTTGTCCTCCCTGACCTCCGTGTTTGTTTCGTATTCCATATATACATTTGTTGTTAAGGTAATCTGCATTGTCCCTATTGAATTGTTTTAATTTATGATTATCTAAA
The DNA here is from genome assembly GCF_027579735.1 of Bombina bombina. Classification (NCBI taxonomy): domain Eukaryota; kingdom Metazoa; phylum Chordata; class Amphibia; order Anura; family Bombinatoridae; genus Bombina; species Bombina bombina. The sequence goes on along the minus strand of NC_069500.1, from coordinate 423,584,575 downwards.
TCCACTCTAAACTTACTAATCGTCCCTTTCAAGACAGTATCAAATTCATTGTATTTAGGGTGTTCAGTAAAACTATTCAATTGTGTTTGTAGAGATGTTAGTTCTTCTCTTATCTTAACAAGCTGTAAATCTTTAAACTTAATAATAAGGCCCATCAAAACTCTAGAACATTCACTTAAGGCATTGTTCCATTCATTAATGAAATCTGCATCATTCACCTGAAAGGTGGGAAATTTGTTTAATCTCAATCCTCTAGGGATGATATCCAGAAGGAGGTACTTATCTAGGGCTCTCTTGTCCCACCATGTCCTGTATTCCCTAATAAGGGTATGTTCCCATACATTGAAATGCATCACTTATATCTAAAACCTGTTGTTGCTTTACAAAAGTGTCCTCTAAGGTTAAACGCCCTGTATCCAAATCAGACAACGGTCTGAGTGAAAAAAATGAAGACATGTTGCTCCTATGATCAATAGTCTCTTAATTATGGTCACTGCGAAAAAGTCTCTTGTTTCAACCGAGAATACTTGGGGTTAAAACCACAATTTAGAATATTTACATGAAAGATACTCCTCTCAAGTGTCCTCAAGGTAGACTAGATATCGTTATTGCACTTAAACATCAGGCTTGATATTATTACAAAAGTTCCAAATACTCCCTTGTACTGTTACTGGTATGTTCAGTTAGCACAACACCCTTCTCCGGTAGAAAAAAACAGTCTTACCAAACGACGTTCAATCCACATGTCCTCTTGGACTCTCTCTGTGGCGTCGGGCTGTTAATCTCCAAGGGGCTGTTGATCCAAGAGGGGAAATTTTGCCTTTAGCTCTTCCACTCGGCTGCTTGCAAACCAGACCGCTTCCGTCAGCATGCAGACGTACACACGCATGCAATGAGCGTAATCTTCTAAGAATGAAGGCTGGTTTAAGAATGAAGGCTGGTTTAAACGATAAGCTTGAGATGATCCGAATAGTGTAGGAAGTAGATCTGAGAGAATAAACTTGAAGATATCCTGATGTTAACACTTAATGAAACAAAATATTCAAGCAAGGAATAAAGGCAGGAAGTTACCTTAAATAGTGAAGGTTAAGTAAGAGGTACATTACACAATAAGACCCTCATGACAAAATCAGTACTGAAGAGGGAAACTCCAGGCTCCTAACCAGGAAACCCTAAAATAAAACGACAAACAATCTTACACATCTTCATTCTTCACCTACCTACAGCAGAGGAAAGACAAGACTGATTACCATACAGGTGGGAGGGTTTACATGGAGCTCTGAGGTCTGGGAATCATTGCCTCCTCCTAGTGACAGGAAAGGTAATTCCTAAGAGTAATGGCTTGTGGACTCTTATCAACTAGTCCTATATGAAAGAAATAAACAAAACATTTTCATCTAAAAAATATTTGAACATATTTGAATAATGTTCTTTCATATGCATGATAGGAATTTTTATAGTTCATCATTACATAAAAGAACAGTGGCATATACAAAAATATTTCAACATGTTTAAATAACTTTCATTCATCTGCGTGACAGGAATGTTTAAAGTTCACCATTACGTAAAAGAAAAGCAGCATGTACTGTTAGGACAAATAGTAAAATATTAAAACCTTCTAGAGAAACAAACTTTAAACAGCGAAGGCACAGTGGAGGGAATAGAGTTTACCTTAAGACTTCCCCATTTAAGCGGACTTTATACCTAATTTGCTGTACATTTTTTTTTTTTTTTTTTTTTTTTTTTTTTTTTTTAAGCTTTATTAGTAATAAATCTAGCAATACAAATAAGTTCCCAAACACAGTGGGAAATGCCAAACAAGTTGCATATAGGTCATAAAACAACAGAAAGAAGAGGGAAAAAGAAAAAAAACTTTTTCCCCGTGTCAAATGGTACCGTAACCAATACGGATGAGCTACGAGTGAGGGATAATAGCTGGTACATTTTGAAAGGGAGAGGAAGAGAAAGAAGAAAAGCGAGAGAGAAAGAAAGAGAGAGAAAGAAAAAAAAAAAGAAGAAGAAAAGGAAGAGAATGGGGAAAAAGAGAAGGAATAAAAGGAAGAGAGGAAAATGGGAAAGAAGAAAAGAGAGGAGAGGGGCTCTTGTGAAGACATTCCACCAACGGGAGTGATCAGAGGGAGGCATCTACATATCAGCCCTGGGAAGCCAATGAGGCTTAAACATTGTAGCCCAGTTTTCCCAAGTCGACTCGAAGAGGTCTATTTTATTTATGGTATAGAACACATTTCTTTCCATAGAGTTAATATAGGCCATTTGCTGTACATTTCATGTAGTAAAAATTGTCCCTTAAATAATTTCACATAGTATAATAAAGTATGCTCAACAATTTTGTGCTATAATATTTATTTGTCACATGGGACAGATGTGAAGGTTTTTTTCTTAGGCTTTGCATATATCTCCTACCCTACATTTACAATTAGCAGCTTAGTCTAGTCCTAGCTTAGTCTAGTCCAAAATAAACTCTCATGATTCAGGCATGTAATTTTGAACAATTTTCCAATTTACTTTTATTACCAACTTTGCTTTGTTCACTTGGTATTCTTAGTTGAAAGCTAAACCTAGGAGGTTCATATGCTAATATCTAAGCCCTTAAAGGCTGCCTCTTCTTTCCGGTCATATTGACAGTTTTTGTTGCTCTAATAGGTGCACTGTGCAATAGATACACTCATCTACGCCAGAGGGAGACATACTGGATCTATCGTTTCCAGTCTCTTTTTCCCTTTGGATTAAATGAGGTAATTGATTTAGCTGCTCTTTGATCTGTTTGTATATTTTGTTCTTCGATAAGAGGATATCAGCCATTGTTTCATTTATGAAGAGGGTATTCCTCTGTCATATCTTTGTCCTACATATGTACATATCAGTGTTGGTTGCATACAAATGGTCGACACATGGGTCATTTATGAGTTAGTGTAATAATCTATCCTGATGGATCCCTAGTGTTATAACCTATCCTGTTTGGTCCCACCCCTTGTCACTCTTAATTGTTCTATATATGGAACATTATTCCTTATAGATACTTTACTGTATAGGCATTCCCATGTATACTGCACTTGAGTGTGTATATATTTATGTATATGTATATATGTGTGTGTGTGTATATATATATATATATATATATATATATGCACAGTATATATTGCGGTCATGTATTTTGAACCTCTATTGATAATCACATGGACCTTTTATAGTGTTGGTAGCAGTCAAATAGTTGGCACTCTTATTGTATATTAAAGAGTGTGATACCCTATTCTCTCTGGTACCTACCTTTCTTAATCTAGCTTGTTTATATGATAATATAGAATAAATTCCTTGATAGAGGTTATAATATATAGGTATTGCTCACATATATATACAGAGCCAATTTTTTTCTTTCGTTATTCAGATAGAGAATGCAATTTTAAGCAACTTTCTAATTGACTCCTATTATCGATTTTTCATCATTCTCTTGCTGTTTATTTGAAAAAGAAGGCATCTAAGCTCTTTTTTTTGGTTCAAAACTCTGGACAGCACTTTTTTTATTGGTGGATGAATTTACCCACCAATCAGCAAGAACAACCCTGGTTGTTCACCAAATATGGGCCGGAATCTAAACTTACATTCTTGCATTTCAAATAAAGATACAAAGAGAACAATAGCACAGTTCTGGAAAGCTGAGATCCCTTACTTCCAGATTATCTTAAATAAAATTGGTTATTACTGTCAAATGAGTAACACTGCAGCTAATTTGCTAGATACAGAAGAACAGTTTATCTCTGTCTGGGAACCATGGATCATGTACTCAGAAGCCAGAGCTGCTCGTCAATCAGACCAATAATCTACGTTATCACAAATATTCATTGTATTGGTTAGTTTGGAGTAATGTTCAAATTGGTAATTTCAAGAGTGTCTGAATCTCAGTATATTATGGGTCGTGGAGGCCCCGATAGTTCCTTGGGCTAACTTGTACTCACACGGGAAAGGGGCTTGGATGGAGTAGGAGAGAGTGATACTGTGTTTTATTATGCTAGACAATATATTATATCAGTGCATAATGTAGCCTGAAAACCAAAGAAGTATTATTGCTGTTTTAAGGATACTTAGACCTGCTGTTGTAAGCCTCAATTTATATTATGTTATGTTGATGTGACATTTTTCTTATTTATGTATTTACAAGTAAAAACAATTAAAAAACTTTTTCAATTAAAGATACAAAAAGAATGAAGAAAATTTGATAATAGGAGTAAATTAGAAAGTTGCTTAAAATTTCATGCTCTATCTGAATCACAAAAGAAAAAAATTGGGTTCAGTGACCCTTTAAATTTATAACACATAAAAATTTTAGTCACTACCAATTGGTCACTCATATTTATATTTAATCGAGAAATATATTTTTAATTCTATAGTGATCACATTACATGTACTAGATCACTTATTAAGTATTAGATCACTTTGTCACATATTAGTACCGCAAGCATGTTCTTAAGGTTCTCTGGCACAGACAATGTCCATACACACAATTAGGCTTTATGATATATGCACTTGTCACTTTAATGATACACATAGTCTAAGAGGAACACATACGGCTAGATTTAGAGTTTGGCGTTAGCCGTCAAAACCAGCGTTAGAGGCTCCTAACGCTGGTTTTGGGCTACCGCTGGTATTTAGAGTCAGTCAGGAAAGGGTCTAATGCTCACTTTGCAGCCGCGACTTTTCCATACCGCAGATCCCCTTACGTCAATTGCGTATCCTATCTTTTCAATGGGATCTTTCTAACGACGGTATTTAGAGTCGTGGCTGAAGTGAGCGTTAGAAATCTAACGACAAAACTCCAGCCGCAGAAAAAAGTCAGTAGTTAAGAGCTTTCTGGGCTAACGCCGGTTTATAAAGCTCTTAACTACTGTGCTCTAAAGTACACTAACACCCATAAACTACCTATGTACCCCTAAACCGAGGCCCCCCCACATCGCCGCCACTCTATTAAAATTTTTTAACCCCTAATCTGCCGACCGCACACCGCCGCCACCTACGTTATCCCTATGTACCCCTAATCTGCTGCCCCTAACACCGCCGACACCTACATAATATTTATTAACCCCTAATCTGCCGCCCCCGCTATCGCTGACACCTGCATATTTTTTTAACCCCAATCTGCCGCTCCGTACAACGCCGCAACCTACATTATACCTATGTACCCCTAATCTGCTGCCCCTAACACAGTCGACCCCTATATTATATTTATTAACCCCTAATCTGCCGCCGCTAACGTCGCCTCCACCTACCTACAATTATTAACCCCTAATCTGCTGACCAGACCACACCGCTACTATAATAAATTAACCCCTAAAGCTAAGTCTAACCCTAACACCCCCCTAACTTAAATATAATTTAAATCTAACGAAATAAATTAACTCTTATTAAATAAATTATTCCTATTTAAAGCTAAATACTTGCCTGTAAAATAAACCCTAATATAGCTACAATATAAATTATAATTATATTGTAGCTATTTTAGGATTAATATTTATTTTACAGGCAACTTTGTAATTATTTGAGCCTCCGATGTCTTGATCCAAGCCCAAGTGGGGGGCTGAAGATGTCCATGATCCGGCTGAAGTCTTCATCCAAGCGGGAGCTGAAGAGGTCCATGATCCGACTGAAGTCTTCTATCAAGCGGCATCTTCAATCTTCTTTCTTCCGGATCCATGAAGTTCATCCCGCCGACGCGGAACATCCATCTTCACCGACGACTTCCCGAAGAATGACGGTTCCTTTAAGGGACGTCATCCAAGATGGCGTCCCTCGAATTCCGATTGGCTGATAGGATTCTATCAGCCAATCGGAATTAAGGTAGGAAAATTCTGATTGGCTGATGGAATCAGCCAATCAGATTCAAGTTCAATCCGATTGGCTGATCCGATCAGCCAATCAGATTGAGCTCGCATTTTATTGGCTGATCGGAAAAGCCAATAGAATGCAAGCTCAATCTGATTGGCTGATCGGATCAGCCAATCGGATTGAACTTGAATCTGATTGGCTGATTCCATCAGCCAATCAGAATTTTCCTACCTTAATTCCGATTGGCTAATAGAATCCTATCAGCCAATCGGAATTCGAGGGACGTCATCTTGGATGGCGTCCCTTAAAGGAACCGTCATTCGTCGGGAAGTCGTCGGTGAAGATGGATGTTCCGCGTCGGCGGGATGAACTACATGGATCCGGAAGAAGATTGAAGATGCCGCTTGATAGAAGACTTCAGTCGGATCATGGACCTCTTCAGCTCCCGCTTGGATGAAGAAGACTTCAGCCGGATCATGGACATCTTCAGCCCCCCGCTTGGGCTTGGATCAAGACATCGGAGGCTCTTCTGGATCGATCAGTGAACCCCGCGTGGTGAAGACAAGGTAGGGAGATCTTCAGGGGCTTAGTGTTAGGTTTATTTAAGGGGGGTTTGGGTTAGATTAGGGGTATGTGGGTGGTGGGTTGTAATGTTGGGGGGGGGGTATTGTATGTTTTTTTTTACAGGCAAAAGAGCTGAATTCTTTGGGGCATGCCCCGCAAAGGGCCCTTTTCAGGGCTGGTAAGGTAAAAGAGCTTTTCTATTTTAATTTTAGAATAGGGTAGGGCATTTTTTTTATTTTGGGGGTCTTTGTTATTTTATTAGGGGGCTTAGAGTAGGTGCAATTAGTTTAAAATTGTTGTAATATTTTTCTAATGTTTGTAAATATTTTTTTATTTTTTGTAACTTAGTTCTTTTTTATTTTTTGTACTTTAGTTAGTTTATTTCATTGTATTTATTTGTAGGTATTGTATTTAATTAATTTATTGATAGTGTAGTGTTAGGTTTAATTGTAGATAATTGTAGGTAGTTTATTTAATTTATTTATTGATAGCGTAGTGTTAGGTTTAATTGTAACTTAGGTTAGGATCTATTTTACAGGTAATTTTGTAATTATTTTAACTAGGTAGCTATTAAATAGTTATTAACTATTTAATAGCTATTGTACCTGATTAAAATAAATACAAAGTTGCATGTAAAATAAATATTAATCCTAAAATAGCAACAATATAATTATTATTTATATTGTAGCTATATTAGGATTTATTTTACAGGTAAGTATTTAGCTTTAAATAGGAATAATTTATTTAATAAGAGTTCATTTATTTCGTTAGATTTAAATTATATTTAATTTAGGGGGATGTTAGTGTTAGGGTTTGACTTAGCTTTAGGGGTTAATACATTTATTAGAGTAGCGGTGCGGTCCGGTCGGCAGATTAGGGGTTAATTATTGTAGGTAGGTGGAGGCGACGTTGGGGGCGGCAGATTAGGGGTTAATAAATATAATATAGGGGTCGGCGGTGTTAGGGGCAGCAGATTAGGGGTACATAGGGATAACGTAGGTTGAGGCGGTGTACGGAGCGGCAGATTAGGGGTTAATAATAATATGCAGGGGTCAGCGATAGCGGGGGCGGAAGATTAGGGGTTAATAAGTGTAATGTTAGGGGTGTTTAGACTCGGGGTACATGTTAGGTTGTAAGGTGCAGACTTAGGAAGTGTTTCCCCATAGGAAACAATGGGGCTGCGTTAGGAGCTGAACGCTGCTTTTTTGCAGGTGTTAGGTTTTTTTTCAGCTCAAACAGCCCCATTGTTTCCTATGGGGGAATCGTGCACGTTTTTGAAGCTGGCCGCGTCCGTAAGCAACGCTGGTATTTAGAGTTGCAGTGGCGGTAAATTATGCTCTACGCTCCCTTTTTGGAGCCTAACGCACTGAAAACGCAGCCATTCTGTGAACTCTAAATACCAGCGGTATTTAAAAGGTGCGGGGGAAAAAAAGCATGCGTTAGCTACGTGGGTCGTTACCGACAAAACTCTAAATCTAGCCGAGAGGCCTAGATTTAGAGTTTGGCGTTAGCCGTCAAAACCAGCGTTAGAGGCTCCTAACGCTGGTTTTGGGCTACCGCTGGTATTTAGAGTCAGTCAGGAAAGGGTCTAACGCTCACTTTGCAGCCGCGACTTTTCCATACCGCAGATCCCCTTACGTCATTTGCGTATCCTATCTTTTCAATGGGATCTTTCTAACGCCGGTATTTAGAGTCGTGGATGACGCGACAAAACTCCAGCCGCAGAAAAAAGTCAGTAGTTAAGAGCTTTTTGGGCTAACGCCGGTTTATAAAGCTCTTAACTACTGTGCTCTAAAGTACACTAACACCCATAAACTACCTATGTACCCCTAAACCGAGGCCCCCCCACATCGCCGCCACTCTATTAAATTTTTTTAACCCTTAATCTGCCGACCGCACACCGCCGCCACCTATGTTATCCCTATGTACCCCTAATCTGCTGCCCCTAATACCGCTGACACCTACCTAATATTTATTAACCCCTAATCTGCCGCCCCCGTCGCCTCCACCTACCTACACTTATTAACCCCTAATCTGCCGAACGGACCTCACCGCTACTATAATAAATGTATTAACCCCTAATCCCCCTCACTCCCGCCTCAATAACCCTATAATAAATAGTATTAACCCCTAATCTGCCCTCCCTAACATCGCCGCCACCTAACTTCAAGCATTAACCCTTAATCTGCCGAACGTACCTCACCGCTACTCTAATAAATGTATTAACCCCTAAAGCTAAGTCTAACCCTAACACTAACACCCCCCTAAGTTAAATATAATTTAAATCTAACGAAATAAATTAACTCTTATTAAATTAATTATTCCTATTTAAATCTAAATACTTACATGTAAAATAAACCCTAATATAGCTACAATATAAATTATAATTATATTGTAGCTATTTTAGGATTAATATTTATTTTACAGGCAACTTTGTATTTATTTTAACCAGGTACAATAGCTATTAAATAGTTAATAACTATTTAATAGCTACCTAGTTAAAATAATTACAAAATTACCTGTAAAATAAATCCTAACCTAAGTTACAATTAAACCTAACACTACACTATCAATAAATTAATTAAATACAATACCTACAAATAAATACAATTAAATAATCTAACTAAAGTACAATAAATAAAAAAATATTTACAAACATTAGAAAAATATTACAAAAATTTTGAACTAATTAAACCTACTCTAAGCCCCCTAATAAAATAACAAAGCCCCCCAAAATAAAAAAAAATGCCCTACCCTATTCTAAAATTAAAATAGAAAAGCTCTTTTACCTTACCAGCCCTTAAAAGGGCCCTTTGCGGGGCATGCCCCAAAGAATTCAGCTCTTTTTCCTGTAAAAAAAAAAATACAATACCCCCCCCAACATTACAACCCACCACCCACATACCCCTAATCTAACCCAAACCCCCCTTAAATAAACCTAACACTAAGCCCCTGAAGATCTTCCTACCTTGTCTTCACCATGCCAGGTATCACCGATCGCTCCAGGATCCGAAATCTTCATCCAAGCCCAAGCGGGGGCTGGAGATCCATCATCCGGCTGAAGTCTTCTATCAAGCGACGGCTGAAGAGGTCCAGAAGAGGCTCCAAAGTCTTCCTCCTATCCGGGCAGAAGAGTAGATCCGGACCGGCAACCATCTTCTTCCAAGCGGTCACAAGCGGCTCCATGTTGAAGACCTCCGGCGCGGATCCATCCTCTTCTTGCGACGTCCTAAGTCCGAATGAAGGTTCCTTTAAATGACGTCATCCAAGATGGCGTCCCTCAAATTCCGATTGGCTGATAGGATTCTATCAGCCAATCGGAATTAAGGTAGGGAAAATCTGATTGGCTGATTGAATCAGCCAATCAGACTGAGCTCACATCCTATTGGCTGTTCCGATCAGCCAATAGAATGCAAGCTCAATCTGATTGGCTGATTGGATCAGCCAATCGGATTGAACTTGAATCTGATTGGCTGATTCCATCAGCCAATCAGATTTTTCCTACCTTAATTCCGATTGGCTGATAGAATCCTATCAGCCAATTGGAATTCGAGGGACGCCATCTTGGATGACGTCATTTAAAGGAACCTTCATTCGGACTTAGGACGTCGCAAGAAGAGGATGGATCCGCGCCGGAGGTCTTCAACATGGAGCCGCTTGTCACCGCTTTGAAGAAGATCGTTGCCGGTCCGGATCGACTCTTCTGCCCGGATAGCATGAAGACTTTAGAGCCTCTTCTGGACCTCTTCAGCCGTCGCTTGATAGAAGACTTCAGCCGGATGATGGATCGCCAGCCCCCGCTTGGGCTTGGATGAAGACTTCGGAGCCTGGAGCGATCGGTGATACCTGGCATGGTGAAGACAAGGTAGGAAGATCTTCAGGGGCTTAGTGTTAGGTTTATTTAAGGGGGGTTTGGGTTAGATTAGGGGTATGTGGGTGGTGGGTTTAATGTTGGGGGGGGTATTGTATGTTTTTTTTTACAGGCAAAAGAGCTGAATTCTTTGGGGCATGCCCCGCAAAGGGCCCTTTTAAGGGCTGGTAAGGTAAAAGAGCTTTTCTATTTTAATTTTAGAATAGTGTAGGGCATTTTTTTATTTGGGGGGGGGGCTTTGTTATTTTATTAGGGGGCTTAGAGTAGGTGTAATTAGCTTAAAATTGTTGTAATATTTTTATTATGTTTGTAAATATTTTTTTTATTTTTTGTAACTTAGTTTTTTTTATTTTTTGTACTTTAGTTAGTTTATTTAATTGTATTTATTTGTAGGTATTTTATTTAATTTATTTATTGATAGTGTAGTGTTAGGTTTAATTGTAACTTAGGTTAGGATTTATTTTACAGGTAATTTTGTAATTATTTTAACTAGGTAGCTATTAAATAGTTATTAACTATTTAATAGCTATTGTACCTGGTTAAAATAATTACAAAGTTGCCTGTAAAATAAATATAAATCCTAAAAACAGAATTTATGCTTACCTGATAAATTACTTTCTCCAACGGTGTGTCCGGTCCACGGCGTCATCCTTACTTGTGGGAATATCTCTTCCCCAACAGGAAATGGCAAAGAGTCCCAGCAAAGCTGGCCATATAGTCCCTCCTAGGCTCCGCCCACCCCAGTCATTCGACCGACGGACAGGAGGAAAAAAACAAAATTTATGCTTACCTGATAAATTCCTTTCTCCTGTAGTGTGGTCAGTCCACGGGTCATCATTACTTCTGGGATATTAACTCCTCCCCAACAGGAAGTGCAAGAGGATTCACCCAGCAGAGCTGCTACATAGCTCCTCCCCTCTACGTCACCTCCAGTCATTCGACCAAGGACCAACGAGAAAGGAGAAGCCAAAGGGTGTAGTGGTGACTGTAGTATAATTCAAAAAAATTTTTACCTGCCATAAAAAACAGGGCGGGCCGTGGACTGACCACACTACAGGAGAAAGGAATTTATCAGGTAAGCATAAATTTTGTTTTCTCCTGTTAAGTGTGGTCAGTCCACGGGTCATCATTACTTCTGGGATACCAATACCAAAGCTAAAGTACACGGATGACGGGAGGGACAGGCAGGCTCTTTATACGGAAGGAACCACTGCCTGAAGAACCTTTCTCCCAAAAACAGCCTCCGAAGAAGCAAAAGTGTCAAATTTGTAAAATTTGGAAAAAGTATGAAGAGAAGACCAAGTTGCAGCCTTGCAAATCTGTTCAACAGAAGCCTCATTCTTAAAGGCCCAAGTGGAAGCCACAGCTCTAGTAGAATGTGCTGTAATTCTTTCAGGAGGCTGCTGTCCAGCAGTCTCATAGGCTAACCGTATTATGCTACGAAGCCAAAAGGAGAGAGAGGTAGCCGAAGCTTTTTGACCTCTCCTCTGACCAGAATAAACGACAAACAGGGAAGACGTTTGTCGAAAATCCTTAGTTGCCTGTAGATAAAATTTCAGGGCACGGACTACATCTAGATTGTGTAGCAGACGTTCCTTCTTCGAAGAAGGATTAGGACACAAAGATGGAACCACAATCTCTTGATTGATATTCCTGTTAGTGACCACCTTAAGTAGGAACCCAGGTTTAGTACGCAGAACTACCTTGTCTAAATGAAAAATCAGATAAGGAGAATCACAATGTAAGGCAGATAACTCAGAGACTCTTCGAGCCGAGGAAATCGCCATTAAAAACAGAACTTTCCAAGATAACAGCTTGATATCAATGGAATGAAGGGGTTCAAACGGAACACCCTGTAAAACATTAAGAACTAAGTTCAAACTCCATGGTGGAGCAACAGTTTTAAACACAGGCTTGATCCTAGCTAAAGCCTGACAAAAAGCTTGAACGTCCGGAACTTCTGACAGACGTTTGTGTAAAAGAATGGACAGAGCTGAAATCTGTCCCTTTAAGGAACTAGCGGATAAACCCTTTTCTAAACCTTCTTGTAGAAAAGACAATATCCTCGGAATCCTAACCTTACTCCATGAGTAACTCTTGGATTCGCACCAATATAAGTATTTGCGCCATATCTTATGGTAAATCTTTCTGGTAACAGGCTTCCTAGCCTGTATTAAGGTATCAATAACTGACTCAGAAAAACCACGTTTTGATAAAATCAAGCGTTCAATTTCCAAGCAGTCAGCTTCAGAGAAATTAGATTTTGATGTTTGAAGGGACCCTGGATCAGAAGGTCCTGTTTCAGAGGTAGAGACCAAGGTGGACAGGATGACATGTCCACTAGATCTGCATACCAAGTCCTGCGTGGCCATGCAGGCGCTATTAGAATCACTGATGCTCTCTCCTGTTTGATTCTGGCAATCAATCGAGGAAGCATCGGAAAGGGTGGAAACACATAAGCCATCCCGAAGGTCCAAGGTGCTGTCAAAGCATCTATCAGAACCGCTCCCGGATCCCTGGATCTGGACCCGTAACGAGGAAGCTTGGCGTTCTGTCGAGACGCCATGAGATCTATCTCTGGTTTGCCCCAACGTCGAAGTATTTGGGCAAAGACCTCCGGATGAAGTTCCCACTCCCCCGGATGAAAAGTCTGACGACTTAGGAAATCCGCCTCCCAGTTCTCCACTCCCGGGATGTGGATTGCTGACAGGTGGCAAGAGTGAGACTCTGCCCAGCGAATTATCTTTGATACTTCCATTATTGCTAGGGAGCTTCTTGTCCCTCCCTGATAGTTGATGTAAGCTACAGTCGTGATGTTGTCCGACTGAAACCTGATGAACCCCCGAGTTGTTAACTGGGGCCAAGCCAGAAGGGCATTGAGAACTGCTCTCAATTCCAGAATGTTTATTGGTAGGAGACTCTCCTCCTGATTCCATTGTCCCTGAGCCTTCAGAGAATTCCAGACAGCGCCCCAACCTAGTAGGCTGGCGTCTGTTGTTACAATTGTCCAGTCCGGCCTGCTGAATGGCATCCCCCTGGAAAGATGTGGCCGAGAAAGCCACCATAGAAGAGAATTTCTGGTCTCTTGATCCAGATTCAGAGTAGGGGACAAGTCTGAGTAATCCCCATTCCACTGACTTAGCATGCACAATTGCAGCGGTCTGAGATGTAGGCGTGCAAAGGGTACTATGTCCATTGCCGCTACCAATAAGCCGATCACCTCCATGCATTGAGCTACTGACGGGTGTTGAATGGAATGAAGGACACGGCATGCATTTTGAAGCTTTGTTAACCTGTCTTCTGTCAGGTAAATCTTCATTTCTACGGAATCTATAAGAGTCCCCAAGAAGGGAACTCTTGTGAGTGGAAAGAGAGAATTCTTCTTTTCGTTCACCTTCCATCCATGCGACCTTAGAAATGCCAGTACTAACTCTGTATGAGACTTGGCAGTTTGAAAGCTTGAAGCTTGTATCAGAATGTCGTCTAGGTACGGAGCTACCGAAATTCCTCACGGTCTTAGTACCGCCAGAAGAGCACCCAGAACCTTTGTGAAGATTCTTGGAGCCGTAGCCAATCCGAATGGAAGAGCTACAAACTGGTAATGCCTGTCTAGAAAGGCAAACCTTAGATACCGGTAATGATCTTTGTGAATCGGTATGTGAAGGTAAGCATCCTTTAAATCCACTGTGGTCATGTACTGACCCTTTTGGATCATGGGTAAAATTGTCCGAATAGTTTCCATTTTGAACGATGGAACTCTTAGGAATTTGTTTAGGATCTTTAAATCCAAGATTGGCCTGAAAGTTCCCTCTTTTTTGGGAACCACAAACAGATTTGAGTAAAACCCTCGTCCTTGTTCCGACCGCGGAACCGGATGGATCACTCCCATTAATAAAAGATCTTGTACGCAGCGTAGAAACGCCTCTTTCTTTATTTGGTTTGTTGACAACCTTGACAGATGAAATCTCCCTCTTGGGGGAGAGGATTTGAAGTCCAGAAGGTATCCCTGAGATATGATCTCTAACGCCCAGGGATCCTGGACATCTCTTGCCCAAGCCTGGGCGAAGAGAGAAAGTCTGCCCCCCACTAGATCCGTTCCCGGATCGGGGACCCTCAATTCATGCTGTCTTAGGGGCAGCAGCAGGTTTCCTGGCCTGCTTGCCCTTGTTCCAGGACTGGTTAGGTCTCCAGCCTTGTCTGTAGCGAGCAACAGCTCCTTCCTGTTTTGGTGCAGAGGAAGTTGATGGTGCTCCTGCTTTGAAATTACGAAAGGAACGAAAATTAGACTGTCTAGCCTTAGGTTTGGCTCTGTCTTGAGGCAGGGCATGGCCTTTACCTCCTGTAATGTCAGCGATAATTTCTTTCAACGTCAGCGTCAGCTGACCAGGATTTTAGCCACAGTGCTCTGCGCGCCTGAATGGCGAATCCGGAATTCTTAGCCGTAAGTTTAGTTAAATGTACTACGGCATCCGAAATAAATGAGTTAGCTAACTTAAGGGCTTTAAGCTTGTGTGTAATCTCATCTAATGGAGCTGATTCAAGTGTCTCTTCCAGAGACTCAAACCAAAATGCTGCTGCAGCCGTGACAGGCGCAATGCATGCAAGAGGTTGCAATATAAAACCTTGTTGAACAAACATTTTCTTAAGGTAACCCTCTAACTTTTTATCCATTGGATCTGAAAAGGCACAGCTATCCTCCACTGGGATAGTGGTACGCTTATCTAAAGTAGAAACTGCTCCCTCCACCTTAGGGACCGTTTGCCATAAGTCCCGTGTGGTGGCGTCTATTGGAAACATCTTTCTAAATATCGGAGGGGGTGAGAACGGCACACCGGGTCTATCCCACTCCTTAGTAACAATTTCAGTAAGTCTCTTAGGTATAGGAAAAACGTCAGTACTCGACGGTACCGCAAAATATTTATCCAACCTACACATTTTCTCTGGTATTGCAACTGTGTTACAATCATTCAGAGCCGCTAACACCTCCCCTAGTAATACACGGAGGTTTTCCAGCTTAAATTTAAAATTTGAAATGTCTGAATCCAGTTTGTTTGGATCAGAACCGTCACCCGCAGAATGAAGCTCTCCGTCCTCATGTTCTGCAAATTGTGACGCAGTGTCTGACATGGCCCTAATATTATCAGCGCACTCTGTTCTCACCCCAGAGTGATCACGCTTACCTCTTAGTTCTGGTAATTTAGCCAAAACTTCAGTCATAACAGTAGCCATATCCTGTAATGTGATTTGTAATGGCCGCCCAGATGTACTCGGCGCTACAATATCACGCACCTCCCGAGCGGGAGATGCAGGTACTGACACGTGAGGCGAGTTAGTCGGCATAACTCTCCCCTCGTTGTTTGGTGAAATATGTTCAATTTGTACAGATTGACTTTTATTTAAAGTAGCATCAATGCAGTTAGTACATAAATTTCTATTGGGCTCCACTTTGGCTTTAGCACATATAGCACAGATATCTTCCTCTGAATCAGACATGTTTAACACACTAGCAAATAAACTAGCAACTTGGAAATACTTTTCAAGTAATTTACTATAATATGAAAACGTACTGTGCCTATAAGAAGCACAGAAAAAGTTATGACAGTTGAAAATTAATAAACTGAAAAGTTATAGCATCAAATCTTTGTAAAAACACAATTTTAGCAAAGGATTGCTCCCATTAGCAAAGGATAACTAACCCTGATAGCAGAAAAAAAATACAGAAATAAACGTTTTTTATCACAGTCAACTACAATCTCACAGCTCTGCTGTGAGTGATTACCTCCCTCAAAACAAGTTTTGAAGACCCCTGAGTTCTGTAGAGATGAACCGGATCATGCAGGGAAGACAATGAACTTCTGACTGAATTTTTTGATGCGTAGCAAAAGCGCCAAAAAAGGCCCCTCCCCCTCACACACAACAGTGAGAGAGATCAGTAAACTGTCATAAAATAAATAAAACGACTGCCAAGTGGAAAAATAGTGCCCAAAACATTTTTTCACCCAGTACCTCAGAAAATTAAACGATTTTACATGCCAGCAAAAAACGTTTAACATTAAATAAATTAAGTGTTATTAAAAAGCCTGTTGCTAGTCCCTGCAAATTAGGCTAAAGTCTTATGCATACAGTATAATTCCAGTGAAGTGCCATTCCCCAGAATACTGAAGTGTAAAATATACATACATGACAGCCTGATACCAGTTGCTGCTACTGCATTTAAGGCTGAGTTTACATTATATCGGTATAGCAGAATTTTCTCATCAATTCCATTGTCAGAAAATAATAAGCTGCTACATACCTCTTTGCAGATTAATCTGCCCGCTGTCCCCTGATCTGAAGTTTACCTCTCCTCAGATGGCCGAGAAACAGCAATATGATCTTAACTACGCCGGCTAAAATCATAGAAAAAACTCAGGTAGATTCTTCTTCAAATTCTACCAGAGAAGGAATAACACACTCCGGTGCTATTATAAAATAACAAACTTTTGATTGAAGGTATGAAACTAAGTATAATCACCACAGTCCTCTCACACATCCTATCTATTCGTTGGGTGCAAGAGAATGACTGGAGGTGACGTAGAGGGGAGGAGCTATGTAGCAGCTCTGCTGGGTGAATCCTCTTGCACTTCCTGTTGGGGAGGAGTTAATATCCCAGAAGTAATGATGACCTGTGGACTGACCACACTTAACAGGAGAAATAGGAGAAACCATAGGGTGCCGTGGTGACTGTAGTTAGAGAAAATAATTCATCAAATCTGATTAAAAAACCAGGGCGGGCCGTGGACAGGACACACCGTTGGAGAAAGTAATTTATCAGGTAAGCATAAATTCTGTTTTCTCCAACATTGGTGTGTCCGGTCCATGGCGTCATCCTTACTTGTGGGAACCAATACCAAAGCTTTAGGACACGGATGAAGGGAGGGAGCAAATCAGGTTACCTAAACAGAAGGCACCACGGCTTGCAAAACCTTTCTCCCAAAAATAGCCTCCGAAGAAGCAAAAGTATCAAATTTGTAAAATTTGGCAAAAGTGTGCAGTGAAGACCAAGTCGCTGCCTTACATATCTGATCAACAGAAGCCTCGTTCTTGAAGGCCCATGTGGAAGCCACAGCCCTAGTGGAGTGAGCTGTGATTCTTTCAGGAGGCTGCCGTCCGGCAGTCTCATAAGTCAATCTGATGATCCTTTTAAGCCAAAAGGAAAGAGAGGTAGAAGTTGCTTTTTGACCTCTCCTTTTACCAGAATAGACGACAAACAGAGAAGATGTTTGTCTGAACTCTTTTGTAGCTTCTAAGTAGAATTTTAGAGCACGGACTACATCTAAATTGTGTAGCAAACGTTCCTTCTTTGAAACTGGATTCGGACACAAAGAAGGTACAACTATCTCCTGGTTAATATTTTTGTTGGAAACAACCTTTGGAAGAAAACCAGACTTAGTACGCAAAACAACCTTATCTGAATGGAACACCAGATAGGGCGGAGTACACTGCAGAGCAGATAACTCAGAAACTCTTCTAGCAGAAGAAATAGCAACCAAAAACAAAACTTTCCAAGATAACAACTTAATATCTATGGAATGTAAAGGTTCAAACGGAACCCCTTGAAGAACTGAAAGAACTAGATTTAAACTCCAGGGAGGAGTCAAAGGTCTGTAAACAGGCTTGATCCTAACCAGAGCCTGAACAAAAGCTTGAACATCTGGCACAGCTGCCAGTTGTTTGTGTAGTAAGACAGATAAGGCAGAAATCTGTCCCTTTAGAGAACTCGCAGATAATCCTTTATCCAAACCTTCTTGTAGAAAGGAAAGGATCTTAGGAATCTTTATCTTATTCCATGGGAATCCCTTGGATTCACACCAGCAGATATATCTTTTCCATATTTTATGGTAAATTTTTCTAGTTACCGGTTTTCTGGCTTGAACCAGAGTATCTATCACAGAATCTGAAAATCCACGCTTTGATAGAATCAAGCGTTCAATCTCCAAGCCGTCAGCTGGAGGGAGACCAGATTTGGATGTTCGAATGGACCCTGTACAAGAAGGTCCTGTCTCAAAGGTAGCTTCCATGGTGGAGCCGATGACATATTCACCAGGTCTGCATACCAAGTCCTGCGTGGCCACGCAGGAGCTATCAAGATCACCGAGGCCCTCTCCTGCTTGATCCTGGCTACCAGCCTGGGAATGAGAGGAAACAGTGGAAACACATAAGCTAGGTTGAAGGTCCAAGGCGCTACTAGTGCATCCACTAGAGTCGCCTTGGGATCCCTGGATCTGGACCCGTACCAAGGAACCTTGAAGTTCTGACGAGACGCCATCAGATCCATGTCTGGAATGCCCCATAATTGGGTCAACTGGGCAAATATCTCCGGGTGGAGTTCCCACTCCCCCGGATGGAAAGTCTGACGACTCAGATAATCCGCCTCCCAGTTTTCCACTCCTGGGATGTGGATCGCAGATAGGTGACAGGAGTGATCCTCTGCCCATTGTATTATTTTGGTCACTACTTTCATCGCCAGGGAACTCCTTGTTCCCCCCTGATGATTGATATAAGCAACAGTCGTCATGTTGTCTGATTGGAATCTTATGAATCTGGCCTTTGCTAGCTGAGGCCAAGCCCTGAGAGCATTGAATATCGCTCTTAGTTCCAGAATGTTTATCGGGAGAAGAGACTCTTCCCGAGACCATAGTCCCTGAGCTTTCAGGGATTCCGAGACCGCGCCCCAGACCACTAGACTGGCGTCGGTCGTGACGATGACCCACTCTGGTCTGCGGAAGCTCATTCCCTGGGATAGGTGGTCCAGGGTTAGCCACCAACGGAGTGAATCTCTGGTCTTCTGATCTACTTGAATCACTGGAGACAAGTCTGTATAGTCCCCATTCCACTGTTTCAGCATGCACAGTTGTAATGGTCTTAGATGAATTCGCGCAAAAGGAACTATGTCCATTGCTGCAACCATCAACCCTACAACTTCCATGCACTGAGCTATGGAAGGACGTGGAACTGAATGAAGAACTTGACAAGCGCTTAGAAGTTTTGACTTTCTGACATCTGTCAGAAAAATCCTCATTTCTAAAGAATCTATTATTGTTCCCAAAAAGGGAACTCTTGTTGACGGAGACAGAGAACTTTTTTCTATGTTCACCTTCCATCCGTGAGATCTGAGAAAGGCCAGAACGATGTCTGTATGAGCCTTTGCCTTTGAAAGGGACGACGCTTGTATTAGAATGTCGTCCAAGTATGGTACTACTGCAATGCCCCTCGGTCTTAGAACCGCTAGAAGGGACCCGAGTACCTTTGTGAAAATCCTTGGAGCAGTGGCTAACCCGAATGGGAGGGCCACAAACTGGTAATGTTTGTCCAGAAAGGCGAACCATAGGAACTGATGATGTTCTTTGTGGATAGGAATATGTAGGTACGCATCCTTTAGATCCACGGTAGTCATAAATTGACCTTCCTGGATTGTAGGTAGAATCGTTCGAATGGTTTCCATTTTGAACGATGGTACTCTGAGAAATTTGTTTAGGATTTTTAAATCCAGAATTGGTCTGAAGGTTCCCTCTTTTTTGGGAACTACGAACAGATTTGAGTAAAATCCCATTCCTTGTTCCGCCATTGGAACTGGGTGTATCACTCCCATCTTTAACAGGTCTTCTACACAATGTAAGAATGCCTGTCTCTTTATTTGGTTTGAGGATAAGTGAGATATGTGAAACGTTCCCCTTGGGGGTAGTTCCTTGAATTCCAGAAGATAACCCTGAGAAACTATTTCTAGCGTCCAGGGATCCTGAACATCTCTTGCCCAAGCCTGAGCAAAGAGAGAGAGTCTGCCCCCCACTAGATCCGGTCCCGGATCGAGGGCTACTCCTTCATGCTGTTTTGTTAGCAGCAGCAGGTTTCTTGGCCTGCTTACCCTTGTTCCAGCCTTGCATCGGTTTCCAGGCTGGTTTGGTCTGTGAAGCATTACCCTCTTGCTTAGAGGATGCAGAATTAGAGGCCGGTCCGTTCCTGAAATTACGAAAGGAACGAAAATTAGACTTATTCTTGGCTTTGAAAGGCCTATCTCGTGGCCCTTTCCCCCAGTGATGTCTGAGATAATCTCTTTCAATTCTGGCCCAAAGAGAGTTTTACCCTTGAAGGGGATATTAAGCAATTTTGTCTTGGATGATACATCCGCCGACCAAGACTTTAGCCAAAGCGCTCTGCGCGCCACAATTGCAAACCCTGAATTTGTTGCCGCTAATCTAGCTAATTGCAAAGCGGCATCTAAAATAAAAGAATTAGCCAACTTAAGTGCGTGAACTCTGTCAATAACCTCCTCATATGGAGTCTCTCTACTGAGCGACTTTTCTAGTTCCTCGAACCAGAACCACGCTGCTGTAGTGACAGGAACAATGCATGAAATGGGTTGCAGAAGGTAACCTTGCTGTACAAAAATCTTTTTAAGCAAACCCTCCAATTTTTTATCCATAGGATCTTTGAAAGCACAATTATCCTCGATAGGAATAGTAGTGCGCTTGTTTAGAGTAGAAACTGCCCCCTCGACCTTAGGGACTGTCTGCCATAAGTCCTTTCTGGGGTCGACCATAGGAAATAATTTCTTAAATATAGGAGGGGGGACAAAAGGTATGCCGGGCTTCTCCCACTCCTTATTCACTATGTCCGCCACCCGCTTGGGTATAGGAAAAGCGTTGGGGTGCACCGGAACCTCTAGGAACTTGTCCATCTTGCATAATTTTTCTGGAATGACCAGGTTGTCACAATCATCCAGAGTAGATAACACCTCCTTAAGCAGTGCGCGGAGATGCTCTAATTTAAATTTAAATGTCACAACATCAGGTTCAGCCTGTTGAGAAATTTTTCCTGAATCTGAAATTTCCCCATCTGACAAAACCTCCTTCATGGCCCCTTCAGATTGGTGTGAGGGTACGACAGAGCAATTATCATCAGCGCCCTCTTGCTCTTCAGTGTTTAAAACAGAGCAATCGCGCTTTCTCTGATATGCAGGCATTTTGGATAAAATATATGCTATGGAGTTATCCATTACTGCCGTCAATTGTTGCATAGTAATAAGCATTGGCGCGCTAGAAGTACTAGGGGCCTCCTGCGTGGGCAAAACTGGTATAGACACAGAAGGAGATGATGTAGAACCATGTCTACTCCCTTCATCTGATGAATCATCTTGGGCAACTTCATTATCTGTGGCAGTACTGTCCTTACTTTGTTTGGACGCTATGGCACAATTATCACACAATTTTGAAGGGGGAGACACATTGACTTTCATACATATAGAACATAGCTTATCTGAAGGTACAGACATGTTAAACAGGCTTAAACTTGTAAATAAAGCACAAAAACCGTTTTAAAACAAAACCGTTACTGTCTCTTTAAATCTTTAAACAGAGCACACTTTATTACTGAATATGTGAAAAAATATGAAGGAATTGTTCAAAATTTACCAAATTTTCACCACAGTGTCTTAAAGCATTCAAAGTATTGCACACTAATTTTCAGAGCTTTAACCCTTAAAATAACGAAACCGGAGCCGGTTACAGTTTTAACCCCTCTACAGTCCCAGCTACAGCCTTTGCTGCGACTTTACCAAACCCAGGGGGGAATACGATACCAAATGAAGCCTTCTAGGAACTTTTCCAACTACTTTCAGATCCTCACACATGCATCTGCATGTCTTGCTCTCAAAAGTAACTGCGCAGTAATGGCGCGAAAATGAGGCTCAGCCTACAACTGGGAAGGCCCTTCCTGACTGGAAAAGGTGTCTAACACAGTGCCTGACGTTAAAAAACGTTCCCCAAGTTTATAAGTGTGAATTACCAGCATAAACATGTATAAAATGCCCAAATAAAGCAATCGATTTTGCCCATAAAAGTGTCTACCAGTTTTATAGCCCATATTAAGCCCTTTATTCTGTTTGAGACTAAGAAAATGGCTTACCGGTCCCCATGAGGGGAAATGACAGCCTTCCAGCATTACACAGTCTTGTTAGAAATATGGCTAGTCATACCTTAAGCAGAAAAGTCTGCTAACTGTTTCCCCCAACTGAAGTTACTTCATCTCAACAGTCCTATGTGGAAACAGCAAACAATTTTAGTTACTGTCTGCTAAAATCATCTTCCTCTCACAAACAGAATTCTTCATCTTTTTCTGTTTCAGAGTAAATAGTACAGACCAGCACTATTTTAAAATAACAAACTCTTGATAGTAGAATAAAAAAAAACTACAACTAAACACCACATACTCTTAACCATCTCCGTGGAGATGTTGCCTGTGCAACGGCAAAGAAAATGACTGAGGTGGGCGGAGCCTAGGAGGGACTATATGGCCAGCTTTGCTGGGACTCTTTGCCGTTTCCTGTTGGGGAAGAGATATTCCCACAAGTAAGGATGACGCCGTGGACCGGACACACCAATGTTGGAGAAATAGCTACAATATAATTATTATTTATATTGTAGCTATATTAGGGTTTATTTTACAGGTAAGTATTTAGCTTTAAATAGGAATAATTTTTTTAATAAGAAATAATTTATTTTGTTAGATTTAAATTATATTTAACTTAGGGGGGTGTTAGGGTTAGACTTAGCTTTAAGGGTTAATACATTTATTAGAGTAGCGGTGAGGTACGGTCGGCAGATTAGGGGTTAATAATTGTAGGTAGGTGGAGGCGACGTTGTGGGGGCAGATTAGGGGTTAATAAATATAATATAGGGGTCGGCGGTGTTAGGGGCAGCAGATTAGGGGTGCATAGGTATAATGTAGGTTGCGGCGGTGTACGGAGCGGCAGATTAGGGGTTAATAATAATATGCAGGTGTCAGCGATAGCGGGGGCGGCAGATTAGGGGTTAATAAGTGTAAGGTTAGGGGTGTTTAGACTCGGGGTACATGTTAGGGTGTTAGGTGCAGACATAGGAAGTGTTTCCCCATAGGAAACAATGGGGCTGCGTTAGGAGCTGAATGCTGCTTTTTTGCAGGTGTTAAGTTTTTTTTCAGCTCAAACTGCCCCATTGTTTCCTATGGGGGAATTGTGCACGAGCACGTTTTTGAAGCTGGCCGCGTCCGTAAGCAACGCTGGTATTGAGAGTTGCAGTGGCGGTAAATATGCCTGCACGCTCCCTTTTTGGAGCCTAACGCACTGAAAACGCAGCCATTCTGTGAACTCTAAATACCAGCGGTATTTAAAAGGTGCGGGGAAAAAAAAGCCAACATTAGCTACGCGGGTCGTTACCGACAAAACTCCAAATCTAGCCGTTAGATAGTTATAGGGGTATCTATGGAAATAGGCCACGCCCATCTTATGTGTCACGCACTCTCTTCATGAACAGTAAATTCTTATTGGGCTCACGTCTGGCATGGGGAGGGTCTGCCCCTTGTCACTCTCAATTGTTCTATATATGGAACATTATTCCTTATAGATACTTTATTGTATAGGCATTCCCATGTATACTGCACTTGAGTGTGTATATATTTATGTATATGTATATATGCGTGTATATATGCGTGTATATATATATATATATATATATATATATATATATATACACAGTATATATTGGGGTCGTGTATATTGGACCTCTATTGATAATCATTGTGAATAGTAAGTCCCTATTGGATCCATTGCGGATTAGGAGTTCTTCCTTTGACTATTATGAGCTAGGGTTGCCATCTTTCTTGGAAGAAAATACCGGCCATGCTAATTAACATACATTTGCATAAATAATTAAACAGCATAACTCAAAAACTAAAGCTGATAGGACTTTTAAATGCTCATTTGTTTATAACTTGTATTCATCACACTCAGAAGAAGTTTCATTTTGACAGGGGCTTTCTTTCAATATTTATTCATTATTTTCTACATTGACATGAACCTTAAAAATACCAATCGTGTCGGTAAAATACCGGCTGGGTGGCAACCCTATTATGAGCCCACATAGGCTCAATAATACACGCCCCTCACAGTGTTTTATTCTATCATTTCCTCACCGTGATATATACCATTTGTTTGAAAACAAAACGTTTACAGATCACTATAATATGGTTTTCATCAAGATATCTATTAGGGAATAAATAGAGAGATCAGCACTATGCATAATATATTATGATTGTAAGTACTGTTTGATTGCACTCCATTGGATAATATAATTTTCACATCAACCCCAAAATATCAATTGGTTTTAATATTAGGCACATTGGTGTATTATTTAATTGTGACACTGGCTCATAATATGACAGATGTATAAAGATCATACAGTATGTGCAAACCTTATGATGGATGTTACAACTGTGTATGTATCTAACACTGTTATTCTTATATGTTTGCCTTATGGGTTCATATGCTGTATTGCATACGTTATTCTATTTAGATCTGGGTCACAAATACATTATACTAAAATCTGTTACAAATGTAATCACTTGAGGAGGACTTTGATTGTTACTCATTTATTAACTAATATCGTATAAGACTATATTGTTTGCTTTGTGTTTATTTTAATTGCAGGTTGCCATTGGCTACCAATTAATTAATCAAGGATGTATTTACCCAGACACGCCCACAGTAGGTGTGCACTAGTTCACTAGTAGATAGAACTTGTTTTAAATATTTTGTAGTTGTAAGGTGCTTTATGCCTGATGAAACAGCTGATGCTAAGGCTGAGAAACGGGAAGCATAGACAGTGCATATTTGTTTTATGTTCTCTGTAATCATTGCTTGTCACTTGCTTTTAATAAACAAATCATTTTAATACA
Source organism: Bombina bombina (assembly GCF_027579735.1). Taxonomy (NCBI): domain Eukaryota; kingdom Metazoa; phylum Chordata; class Amphibia; order Anura; family Bombinatoridae; genus Bombina; species Bombina bombina. The sequence goes on along the minus strand of NC_069500.1, from coordinate 423,559,554 downwards.
AGCATTGATACAGCACCTTATTTAGTAGCACAGCTACTGTTCCTGATATCTTACTACTGGGAATCAACGACACATTGAGTGGGTCAGGGCACACCTGCATCATCTTATACCTGGAGAGTGTCAGCTGGTACACCCCAAGTTACCAGCCTGCTCCTACCAGTACATAGGTGTACTTGGGCTAAATATGAGTACTCATTTGGCATGATTATTTCTTCCATATTTCATTTGATATGCTGATGCACACATGAGGTGCCCCTCTGTCTTCTGTTTCTTCCATATTGACAGTTTTTCACCACTAGAGGGTGTTAGTTCATGTGTTTCATATAGATAACACTGTGCTCACGCATGTGGAGTTCCTAGGAGCCAGCACTGATTGGCTAAAATGCAAGTCTGCTAAAAGAACTGAAATAAGGGGGCAGTTTGCAGAGGCTTAGATACAAGATAATCACAGAGGTAAAAAGTGTATTTATATAACTGTTGGTTCTGCAAAACTAGGGAATGGGTAATAAAGGGATTATCTATCTTTTAAAACAATAAAAAATTCTGGTGTAGACTGTCCCTTTAACAATAGGCAAAATCATACAAACCATTTGTAACATTTCGTTTCCCTTTTTTCACCACTTTTTGCATTAGGTTTGTATATATGACAAAATCAGCCTTAGTTATATCACAAATGCATTTTACCAATAACTTACATTATTGTGTGTAATTATAATAAACTATGATATACAGAATCTACTCCAAATATAGAAGTTTTATGAAGTGTCTGGATCTGTGCTGTGGAAAAAAAAAATCATCATCATAAAATTAACACTGATTGCAAGAGGAAGCTATGATAATAGGGACAGCTGTACTCCACACTATACTAGATATAAGAAATGTCACACAATACTAGCTTTGAATTTGACTACAACAGTATGGGAGGGTGCATTTGTAGAACATTCAGATTTTATGCAAGTGTGAGATATCTCCTTTTAAGAAAGAATAAACATTAGGTGGAGTTTTTTCTTCCTGCTCAGAAAAATTACATAGATTTGGAGAACCAGTAGCAAATAATCTAAACACTAGATGTCAGTAGAACTGCAACAATGTTCCAGCTGTGTTTTTTCCCCCTAATAAGGGCCAGATTATAAATGGAGTGCAAAATATCGCTTTCGCTAAAGTGATATTTGTGCTCCACTTTGTAATACCAGCACACGGAAATTGCACAAAAGCATTGCGTTCATAGGCTCCAATGGGAGCCTCGTTCTTATGCTGTGAGACACGGCATGAAAACTAGCACAGCGAAGGAAATAAGTCGCACAAGGATGGTCAGCAAATGTAAATATATATGTATATGCTTACATATATATCTATGTGTTAATATGTGTATATACAAGCATATACATATATATTTTTAGGGAACACACAGTTCCCATAGAACACAATGTAAAGGTACTGTAACATCTAACACCCCACAGCTTTTTTTTATGCTATTGAAAAAAAAGAAAAAAAAGAAAACAAACACCTAAGATTGGGGACATTTGGGGCACTTGTAATGGCTTGTTATTTATTGCGTGCCCGCAAATGGGCCAATTTGCCTGTTTGTGGGCCCGCGATAATTTAGTGCTCCACTAAATTAATAAGGGTTGATAACTTATTTTGACATAGGGTTGCCATGTATCCAGTATTCAGCCATACAGTCCAGTATTTTAGCAGGCCGTCCAGTGAAACCTATGCAAACATTCTAGAGACGTGCATTCAAAAAATCACTGACGTTTTCATCATTTATTAATATACAATTAACGAATATCAAAGGAAACTAATAAATAAAATTAAAATGAAGCGGAAGGGGGATTTTTAAGTTATTGCCTCAGGTTATGAGGCTCAGATCTCAGACCCCGTCCCCCGCGAGTTACAGAGCTTCTGGGGAGAGATTGGATTGTGTTCTTTTGGGATAGCTGCTTTAGAGAATAAAATACCAGCACCTAGTGTGTCTGTGTCTATTTATTTTCTAGCTTTTTATTTTTGTTTACCCCAAAAAATTAAGATGATAAAGAGACTTTTGTCTGCAGATTAGATTTAAAATAATAATAATAACAGTTTAACAGATAGAGACTAGTGTACTTAATAGATTTTATTTAGTTTAGTGATAGGTAGGTAGGGTAGTAACTTACAACTAGTTTATAACTTAAAGTTAACCTTTTGTTGAATTGCTGAGCTTAACTATTTGGCTTTGCACTTTAGGTGGCGGAATGCAATCATCCCAATCCGATACGATTTAGATGATTCACACCCCCTGCTAGCAGACGATTGGAAATCAATAACAAGAAATACTTGTGCAATATTAAATGCCGACAGTGTATGCATTAATTGGCCTAAATGCAAGTCAATAGATAATATAGATAACATTGTGCTTACACCCATGGATTGTGGCAGACACTGCACTTATTGGCTTAAAGGGACAGTCTACACCAAAATTTGTATTATTTTAAAAGATAGATAATCCCTTTATTACCCATTCCCTAGTTTTGCCTACCAACACAGTTATATTAATACACTTTTTACCTCTGTGATTACCTTGTATCTAAGCCTCTGCAAACTGCCCCTTTATTTCAGTTCTTCTGACAGACTTGCATTTTAGCCAATCAGTGCTTGCTCCTAGGAACTCCACGTGCGTGAGCACAGTTTTATCTATATGACACACATGAACTAATACCCTCTAGTGTTGAAAAACTGTCAAAATGCCCAGAGAGAAAAGGCGGCCTTCAAGGGCTTAGAAATTAGCATATGAACCTCCTAAATTTATCTTTCAACTAAGAATACCAAAAGAACAAAGCAAAATTGGTCATAAAAGTAAATTGTAAAATTACATTCTCTATCTGAATCATGAAAGTTTTTTTTTGGACTAGACTGTCCCTTAAAATGCAAGTTAATAGTTAACAAGTAAAAAGTAATGTGATCAGGAGGCTGTCAGAAGAGGATTAGATACAAGTTAATCAAAGAGGTAAAAACATAAATAATGCTTACCTGATAATTTTATTTCCATTGAGGGGAGGAGAGTCCATAACTTCATTCATTACTGTTAGGAATTAAGAACCTGGCCACCAGGAGGAGGCAAAGACACCCCAGCCAAAGGCATAAATACCTCCCCCACTTCCCTTATCCCCCAGTCATATCAGGTTATAAACGGTGCCAGAAGATAAATTAAATTTAGGTCCGCCCACTGGAGTTAAAGACAGGAGCCGTGGACTCTCCTCCCCACGATGGAAATAAAATTATCAGGTAAGCATAATTTATGTTTCCCATCTAAAGGGGAGGAGATTCCACGGCTTCATTCATTACTTTTGGGAAACATATACCCAAGCTTTAGAGGACACTGAATGAAACCGGGAGGGTAAAAGGTGGACCCTAATCTGAGGGCACCACAGCCTGTAAAACCTTTCTCACAAAAACAGCTTCTGCAGAAGCAAAAACGTCAAATTTGTAAAACTTTGTAAAAGTATGTAAGGAGGACCAGGTAGCCGCCTTAAAAATCTGCTCCATAGAGGCCTCATTCTTGAAGGCCCAAGACAAAGCCACAGCTCTAGTTGAATGAGCCATAATCCTCTGATTATCCCGCTGTCTCATAGGCCAAGCGACTCAAGCTCCTCAACCAAAAGGACAAAGAAGTAGAAGAGGCCCTCTGCCCTTTGAGCTTCCCGGAATACACCACAAAAAGAGATGTAGACTGTCTGAAATCCTTCGTAGCCTAAAGATAGAACTTTAAGGTGCAAACCACATCCAGATTATGAAGTAACCTCTCCTTAGAAGAAGGGTTAGGACACAAAGAAGGAACAATTATTTCCAGATTGATGTTACGGTTAGACACCACCATGGGAAGAAACCCCAAACCGGTGCGAAGAACAGCATGAAAGACCAGATGAGGAGGCTCGAATTGTAAGGCAGCCAGCTCAGATACTCTGAGTGCCGATGCAATGGCAAACAGAAAGAGAACCTTCCAGGACAAAATCTTAATGTCGATAGAATGCATAGGCTCAAATGGAACCCTCTGCAATACCTTAAGGACCAAGTTTAAGCTCCATGGGGGAGCAGACTGCCTAAAAACAGGTCTGATTCTAGACAGTGCCTGAACAAAAGATTGAATGTCAGGAAGCTCAGCGAGTCTCCTGTGCAACAAAACTGATAAAGCCGAAATCTGTCCCCTTAAGAAACTGGCGGCAAGACCCTTCTCCAAACCTTCTTGGAGAAAAGACAGAATCCTAGATACCTTCACCTTGTGCCAAGGATATCTGTGTTTCTCACGCCAGGACAAGTAAGTCCTCCACACCTTATGGTAGATGCGACGAGTGACTGGCTTTCTTGCCTGAACTAGAGTGTCGATCACACTTTAAGAAAAACCTCTCTTGGCTAAGACTAAGCGTTCAATCTCCACGCAGCCTCAGAGAAACGAGATTTTGATGTTGAAAGGGACCCTGTTCCAGCAGTTCCCTGCGACAGGGTAACCACCATGGAGGAGAGGATGACATCCCCACCAGATCCACAAACCACGTCCTCCGCAGCCACGAAAGAGCAATCAGGATGGCCGAAGCTCGCTCCTGCTTGATTCGTGTCACTATACAAGGTAGAAGTGGTATCGGTGGAAAAATGTAAGCTAGGCTGAATCCCCAAGGCACCACTAAGACATCTATCAGCTCTGCCTGGGGATCCCTCGACCTCGACCCTTATCGGGGTAGCTTGCGATTGAGTCTGGACACCATGAGATCTATCTCCGGCGTTCCCCATCTGAGACAAATCTCCACAAACACTTCGGAGTGAAGAGACCATTCCCCCGAGGGAAGGATTGCCTGCTGAGAAAGTTTGCTTACCAGTTGTCCACACCTGGAATGTGGATCGTTGAGAGCAAGCAGCTGTGGGACTCCGCCCACTCCAAAATCTGAGACACCTCCCTCATTGCTAGGGATCTCCTCGTTCCCCCCTGGTGGTTGATGTAAACCACCGAGGTAATATTGTCGGTCTGGAATCTGATGAAGCTGAACGACCCCAGAGGAGGCCACATCCTCAGAGCATTGTAGATTGCGCGAAGTTCCAGAATATTTATCAGAAGGAGAGACTCCTCCCGAGTGTCCTGCCGCACACTCTGGATGCCGGGCGGACCTCAGTGGCATGAATCTGTGCCTATTTAAATCTTTGTAGAACGATCTGTCACTGCCCAAGTATAGGTGTTACTTTGTGTGCTCCTGGGTGCAACAGGTTTTTTTCTTGTGCCTCATATCGTTACTGAACCTGCCTTCCTGACTACTCTACGTGCCTTAACCCTTAATCTGCTTGACTGTTATACTGTTGCCAAACCCTGCCTGTCTGACTATTCTAGTAGTGTGCCCTTGGATTGCTTTATGGTTGCCAACCCCTGCCTGTCTGACTATTCTAGTGGCTTATCCTTGGACTGCTTTACTGTTGCCAAACCCTGCCTGCCTGACCATTCTAGTGGTTTATCCTTGGACTGCTTTGCTGTTGCCAGACCCTGCCTGCCTGACCAATTTAGTGGTTCATCCATGGACTGCTCTGCTGTTGCCGCTGGGAACTGTCCTGCCTGTGGTGAGTGCCGCCTTCCTCTGCTCTGGGATATTCCCTATCATTCTGGCTCGACGCCGGGATAACAAGACTACTGGCCGAGTTTGGTCTGATAGAGGAGTATCCCACAAGTGTTACATTATACTTGGGCCATGCAGCCAGATGAGGGGGCACGAGCTGTTTATCTTCAGGGACAGATGTTGGGAACCCATATCATATAGTTGCAGAATATGGATTCCAAGCTAGAGGCTATTACCGCTCAACTCTCCTTATTAGTTGCAGTGAGGGATGTCGCTCCTGTTGCTACACCACCAGCCCCTACTTCTAGTGCGGTGACTTCTTCCTCTGCTTCTGGAAGTATACCCCGCATACCCTTGCCTGACAAGTATGAAGGTACTACTGACTGCAGGGGCTTTCTAAACCAATGCAGGCTGCACTTCCGCAATGATATTCACACCTTCCAGTCTCATCAGTCAAGGGTCACCTTTATCATTTCCTTGCTAAAGGACAAGGCTCTAGCCTGGGTCTCTCCCCTTTTGGAACAGAATGCTACACTCCTGCATGATGCTGATGAGTTAATTTCTGTTTTGTCTTCTGTGTTTGGGACTTCTGGCCATACCTCTGCTGCAGAATATTCTCTCCTGGATCTCCACTAAGGCAATAAAACTGTGGCACAATTTGCCATTGAGTTCCGCACCTTGGCACTTGAAACCACTTAGGATGGCAGTGCTCTCAAGGCAGCCTTTAGGAGGGGTCTCCATAAACGCATCAAAGATTAACTCACTTATCGTGATATTCCTTCTTCTTTGGAAGACTTTATAGCGCTTTGTATCAATCAGGACTCCTGTTCGCCCAGTTCCGGCAAAAACCGCTACCCCTTCAGCTACTCCAGTTACCTCAGTAGAGGACCCCATGGATCTCTCCTCCTTCAAACCTTCAAAATCTGAAAGACAGAGAAGAGACTAAGGCTATGTTTTTATTTTGGATCTAACACCCACCAACTGAAGGACTATGACATTCGGCGGGGAAAAGCCAATGCTTAGGGGATAACATTGGGGTACCTCTAAGCATGGTCTCAACAAAATCCACTCACTCCTCTCGGATCCTGGTACCTGTTACCCTTACCTTCCTTCAGAATACTGTCCACACTCAAGCCTTCATTGATTCAGGGGCAGCTGGAAACTTCCTGGATCCCCGTTTTATGATTCAAGCTGGTTTTCCTCTTCTGTAGAAAAGACATTGTCTCAAAATAACCACCCTGGATGGCACCCCCTTTGGTTTGGGCGTGATCCATTTTGAGTCAGCACCCCTGACCCTGACTGTGGGAGTCCTCCACACTTAACAGCTGCAGTTTGAGGTCATTCATTCCCCAGCACAGCCTGTCATCCTTGGTCTTCCTTGGCTTCGGGTACACAATCCACAGTTCGATTGGGCTGAGGGACAACTCCCCTCCTGGGGTACCTCCTGTTTCCACTCCTTCCTTGCTAAAGTCATTCTTCTGCCCCATATTCCCATAGCCAGTATACAGACTCCTTCAAACCTTCCTTCAGTATACACAGACTTTGCGGATGTGTATGAGAAAAAAGCAGCAGACGTGCTGCCACCCCACTGTCCTTATGACTGCAAGATCGACCTCTTTCCCGGAGCCCCACTTCCTAAAGGGATGACTTATCCACTCTCCAAGGCTGAAACCAAATCCATGGAGGAGTACATCCAAGAGAACCTAGCTAAAGGGTTCATTCGCCCTTCCTCTTCTCCTGCTGGGGCTGGCTTCTTTTTTGTCAGTAAGAAGGATGGTGGGCTCAGACCCTGCATTGACTACAGGGCCTTGAACAACATAACCATCAAGAATCGCTATCCCATGACATTGATCACCGAACTGTATGACTCACTCGAGGATGCTCGCTTTTTCACCAAATTGGACTTATGTGGGGCATACAATCTAATTCGCATCTTTCCAGGCCACGAATGAAAGACCGCCTTTAACACAAGATCTGGGCATTACAAATACCTTGTAATGCCCTTTGGGCTATGTAACCCCCCTGCAGTCTTCCAGGCATTTGTCAACGATGTCTTTCGTGACCTCCTCAACCGCACTGTCATCGTTTATCTGGATGATATCCTTGTTTTCTCTTCCACTTTAGAGGAGCATCATAAGCACGTGATACAGGTGCTTCTTCGCCTCAGAGAGAATTCCTTGGTAGCCAAGCTAGAAAAGTGTGAGTTTGATCAAGAGCATGGATCCTGCTAAACTCATCGCAGTACTAGAATGGCCTCAACCTAACTCTTTAAAGGAATTGTAGAGGTTCTTGGGATTCTCCAATTATTACCGCAAATTTATAAAGAACTTTTCTCAAACAGTAGCTCCTCTCACTGAATTGACAAAACGGAACAAAGACTGTAAACATTGGCCTCCTGAGGCCATAAACGCCTTCTCTTGTCTGAAAAAGGCTTTTTGTTCAGCTCCTGTGCTTCGTCATCCTGATCCTGACCTACAGTTCACTCTAGAGGTTAATGCCTCCGAGATAGGGGCTGGAGCAGTTCTTACCCAGAGGGACCCTTTGACTTCCAAGTCACACCCTGTAGCCTTTACTCCTGCTGAGAGGAACTACGATGTGGATAATCATGAACTCTTAGTCATTAAGATGGCCTTGACTGAATGGCGTCACTGGTTAGAGGGCACCACCAATCCTATTCAGATTCTTACCGACCACAAGAATCTGACTTACCTAGAGACTGCTCATCAACTCAATCCTCGACAGGCCAGGGCCTTATTCTTTTCCCATTTTAACTTTGTGGTCTCTTATCTTCCTGGGACCAAGAACAGAAGGTGGACTCGCTTTCCTGTCAGTTCCCTCACTCAAATGATTCCTCAGAAGCTCCTATCGAACACATCATACCCCCTCCAGTGTGGTTGCTCAACTCAATACCAATACTTTTTCATAAGACAGTTGAAAGAGAACTTACAGAGCTGAATGATAAATTATTGCAACAAAAAAGGTCCAGTAACAAATTTATGGCAACAATAACATCTTTAAAAGAGAGAAAAGACTTGGTTTTCAAAAAGTCTGACAAGGGAGGTGGTACGGTTGTGCTCAGAAGAACAGACTATGTTGATGAAGCTTTGAGCCAACTAGGAGATATTCATACATATTGTAAACTTAGGCACAATTCTACTAAGTTATTTCAACAACAAGTAAGGTCAATGGTGGATGAGGGGGTGGAAAAAGGATTTATGGATTTAAAGACAGCAGATTTTGTGACTGTAAAATATCCTAAGACCCCCCTTTTCCACCATTTACCTAAGATACATAAATCTCTTGATGTTATCAAAGGTAGACCTATTGTGTCAGGGATTGGTTCGCTATTGGAACCACTCTCTGAATGGGTGGATTCAGTGATCCAACCACTTGTGAGCCAACTTGGAAGTTATCTACGTGATACGAAACATCTTCTAAGAATTGTGGAAGATATTGAATGGAAAACCAATTTTGGGTGGCTCACAGTGGATGTGGTATCTCTGTATTCGACCATTCCACATGACTTTGGCATCATTGCAATTGAGAGTTTCTTAAAAAACGATTACACATCTAAAAAGAGACCAACAGGAATTTGTTCTAATGGAACTTCTTCTCTTTTGAGGGACAATTTTATCTCCAAAGGTGTGGTACGGTGATGGGGGCAAAATTTGCCCCATCGTACGCCAACCTATTTCTAGGTCGGTGGGAGGCCGACCACATTTTTGGAGATAAAAACCCCTACAGATCATATATCAGAGTCTATAAGGGATTTATAGACAACTTGATCTTTATATGGACAGGCACTAGGGAGGAAGCAGCCTCTTTTGTTGACTACCTTAATGATAATCATGTAGGCCTTAGTTTTACTATGGAGTTTGATTCTAAAAAAAATCAACTATTTAGATGTAACCCTTATAGGGGATGAACATAAAGTTGTGAGTCAACTCTATAGAAAACCTATTACAAAGAACACCTTGCTACAAGCAATCACCCCAGTCATGTCCCGTTTGCAATTGCAAAGGGACAATTTCTGAGGGTGAGGAGAAACAGTAGAAACCCTGACACATACAAACAAGAATGTGTAATATTAACCAAAAACCTGAGAGATAGAGGTTATTCACATAAAGTTATCAAAAGAGCAAAAGCACAGGTAGATCAATGCCCCAGAAATAGCCTTCTGGTAGATAAACAGAAGTATAAAATATGGAGGATAATAAGACAACTTTTGTGACCAGCTACAGTAGCCAATATTCAAAGGTGTGTAGCATAGTGAGAGCTCATTTACCAATCCTACGAGCTGATAGTAAACTCAAAGAGTATATTAAAGAAGGCTGTAGGTTTTCATATCGAAAGGGGACCACTTTGGGGAATATACTTTCACCAACTCAACTTCCTAGTGTTGTTGATGGAGCAGGGAGTTCATGGCTAACCCATAATGGGACTTTTAGATGTGGCAGTACAAGATGCAAGGCATGTGACTATATACAGGTCACGGACAAGTTTGCATAATATGCCACAGGACAAGAATATACTACCAGATAATGTATAAACTGTTCAATGAACTATGTGGTGTATTTGGTCTCTTGTGTAAACTGCAAACTGCAGTATTTGGGCCTCACCACTAGGGAGGTGAGGTCCAGAATCAGAGAGCACCTCACCAACATAGACAATGAACAGGAATGTTCAGCATTGGCTTCTCATTTTATAACAAAGCATAATAAAACTGTTAACTTCTTTAAGTGGCAGGCCATAGAAAAGGTGTATACCCCAAAGAGAGTAGGGGATTGTATCAAGATCCTTTACCGCAGGGAAGCCTTTTGGATTTATAAGCTCCAAACACGTATACCCAAGGGATTTAATTCTACTTTTGACTTAATTAATCACTGGGAATAAGACAAGTATACAGTACCTATAGTATAGTTTTGCAGCAACCCATGGTTCTATATATATATATATATAACATAATATAATATAATCTCCTTTTTTACCTTCAGGTAAAAATGTATGTTATATTTAAGATCTAAATAATCAAAATTAACTATATTTTTAAAATGTTCACTTTAAATTGGGCATGCAGCAGTAACATATACAGGTGGCCCTCGGTTTACAATGGTTCAATTTGCACAGTTTCAGAATAACAACCTTTTTTGAAAGTCATGTGACTGTTATTGAAAAGCATTGAGAAGCAGTGCATTGATTAAAATAGCCAATAGGTGGAGCTGTCCGCTTGTGTTGCAGCAAAGATATGCAAGCCAAGCAAGCTGAAATTAATCAGTTTAACCAGACCTGAGCTATCGAGTAGTTTTCAAAGGAAGAAGATCCTCCTGTCTATAAATCAGTCCAGATTGAAATGCATAGAAATAACTGTTTGCAGAAAAATGCAAGTAAAGTCTGTGTTGTGTGATTATTTTATTAGGTTTATAATGCTGTTTAGCAAATGTTTTTGTTCATTTAACTTAGTTTAATTATATATTCTGTGTTGTGTGATTATTTTATTAGGTTTATAATGCTGTTTAGCATTTAAAGTCTTCATTTCAAAGCTTTAAAAATAATGTTTAGTTGTTACTTATGAGAATTTTGAGAGGGGCCTGGAACCTAACTCCCTCACTTCCCATTGACTTACATTATAAACTGGGTTTCAATTTACTACGCCTAACCCCGGCATAAACTGAGGGCTACCTGTATAGGTATATAGGTATATATGAATTGTGTATAATTATCTATTATCTAACAGTTTTAGTATAATCATCTTAGTTTTTGGTCCATTAAATATATATATATATTCCAGAGTAGTACTATGAATATTATCTTTTATGAATGTCAATTTCCAGTATATGTATAGAGAGGGAAATAAAGGGTTAAGTAGATTGAAAACTTAAACATGAATATATGTGTACATTTGCTCAGAATTGCAGTTTCGTAAACACTTGTAAATATTGTAAATATATATATGTACAAATGAAATTATGTAAATGATTAAATTAAGTGACTATATTATACATATATAAGATAGATAGGTATAGTAGAATTGCTACTTAATGAAATACATATACAAGTATTGAGCATAGGAAATGTACTGCATGACACTTACTTTAAATCACGACTTAGTCATTTAAGTTCATAATGAGGTTATCATCTTTTACTAAGAGGTATAAAAAGGTGAATAGTGCTGTAGGTGACCAACTATGATTACGGGAGTATCCGAAATGCGTCAGTGACGTCAAACGGCCCCTGGTCTTAGCTTTGTTATGATATTTTTATATGTAGCTAGCATTGCTTACTTAAAATGGTGTGTCATATAGCATTTTAATTTTTTTCTCAATAAAACACTTCACTTTTAATATGGACTGAGCCGGTCTGGGTTTGTATGTGTTTGCTTTTTCACATTCATTGGAGATACCCATAGGGCTCAGCTGTTTCTAAAGTGGAGGACTGGACACAGCGGCGAGGATTGCCCTGGGCTATATGCCGGAAGGAAGGAGGAGACATGGCGTCTACCAACAAATTTTGAACAAGCCGCATTTGGAGAAAGAGAGAGGTCTCAGAACATGTATCCCCAGTAGCACAGTGAGTTTTTTCAAAGTTAATGCTAATAATTGCCATCAATTGCAATGTACATATCTCTTTCAGTTTGACGATTATGCTTACAGCATGTTAATCTGGGCTTAATAAGAGACTGAGTTTATACTGTGCTGTTTTTGACGGATTTTTGCGCTACCTGATTATTTTGAAGGTCCTGAAAAGACTGTCTCCTGTTGCCTACAAAGTGGCCTTGCCAAAAACCCTACGCATATATCCAGTCTTCCACATCTCACTACTTACACCTTACATCAAGAATAGATATACCCGGCTCCGAGCTCCTCCTCCTCTGCTCTTGGTTCTTGGTGACCCCGAATATGAAGTAGCTAAGATTCTGGACTCCAGATACAGGCGCAGACAACTGCAGTATCTGATACATTGGAATTGTTACTCCATGGCAGATCGTTCCTGGGTTCCTGCCCATGATGTGCATGCTCCATTTATGGTCTCCAGATTCCATGCTGCTCATCCTTTGAGGTCGACTCTGGTTCCCAGAGGGAACCCTTGAGATGGGGGCTATGTCATGCCGCGCCGCTCCGGCCGTTGCTAGGGGTGTGGCGTCTCCTTCCCTGCTCGTTGTCAGGGGCAGTGTCGGCTCCGGAAGCGTGCATCGCTGACGTCATCACCGCACGCTCCGGATGCCGGGCAGACCTCAGTGTCGCAAATCTGCGCCTATTTAAATCTTTGTAAGACGATTTGTCACTGCCCAAGTATAGGTGTTACTTTGTGTGCTCCTGGGTGTGACAGATTGTTCTTTCTTGTGCCTCATATCGTTACTGAACCTGCCTGCCTGACTACTCTACCTGCCTTAACCCTTAATCTGCTGGACTGTTCTACTGTTGCCAAACCCTGCTTGCCTGACTATTCTAGTGGTTTATCCTTGGACTGCTTTACTGTTGCTAAACCTTGCCTGCCTAACCATTCTAGTGGTTTATCCTTGGACTGCTTTGCTGTTGCCAGACTCTGCCTGCCTGACCATTCTAGTGGTTCATCCTTGGACTGCTCTGCTGTTGCCACTAGGAACTGTCCTGCCTGTGGTGAGTGCCGCCTTCCTCATCTCATTAAATTTCTCTGCTTTGGGATATTCCCTATCATTCTGGGTCGATGCCGGGATAACAAGACTACTGGCTGAGTTTGGTCTGATAGAGGAGTATTCCACGAGCGTTACAACAAGTCTATTTTCCTTGTGCCAATCGGGCACCCTAAACAGCTCCCCATCCTGCCAGACTCGCGTCCGTGGTCACAATCTCCCAGGAAAGTCTCAGGAAAGATGTCCCCAGGGACAGATGCTCTGGGCGGATCCACCAAGATAGGGAGTCCCTGGTCCGAGCATCCATGGATATCCGCTGTGAAAGATCTGAATGATCGCCGTTCCACTGTCTCAACATGCACAATTGAAGAGGTCTGAGATGGAACCTGGTGAAAGGGATGATGTCTATGCTGGAAACCATGAGCCTGATCATCTCCATACACTGAGCCACCGAAGGGCTTGAGTAGGACTGAAGGGCAAGACAGGTGGGACGCAATCTTCCTGCGTCGTTGATCTGTGAGAAATATTTTCATGGACATAGAGTCTATTATCGTGCCCAGGAACTCCACCCTGTTGCTGGGAACCAGGGAACTCTTTCCTGAGTTGATCTTCCAACCATGAGATTGGCGTAATAAAAAAGAACCCTTGAATAATCCTCTGAGAGGCTGAACGACGGCGCCTGGACTAGGATGTCATCCAAATAGGGCGCCACAGCAATGCCCCTGGATCTGGCCACTGCAAGAAGTGCCCCCAGAACCTTCATGAAGACTCTCGGGGCCATCGCCAGGCCAAAGGAATGGGCCACAAACTGGAAGAGTTGGTCCAGAAACTCAAATCTTAGGAACTTGAAGTGGTCCCTGTGAATTGGAACATGAAGGCAAGCATCCTTCCAGTCTATTGTCGTCATGAACTGTCCCTCTTGAACAAGGGGCAGAATAGATCTGATCGTTTCCATTTTGAACGATGGAACAGCCAGAAACTTGTTTAAACACTTTAGGTCCAGAATCGGGGGGAACGTGCCCTCCTTCTTTGGAACCACAAAGAGATTTGAATAGTACCGTAGATCCCTTTCTGCTTGGGGTACTGGTACGATAACACCTAGAGAAGAGAGATCCCTCACACAATCTAGAAAGGCCTCTCTCTTTTCCGGTCTTGAAGACAGGTTTGACAGAAGGAATATGCCCCTGAACCCTATCCTGTAACCCTGCCGACAACTTCCAGAACCCAAGGGTCCTGAACGTCCTGCAACCAGAGAGACAATCTGCCCCCTACTTGGTCCGGAGACTGGTCAGGGCCACCCCTTCATGCCAATTTAGTTTCGGCGGGCTTCTTTTTCTGCTTGGACTTGTTCCAAGACTGAGCAGGCTTCCAAGTTCCGTTGGACCGATCTGCTTTCGCGGCGGGGTGCTGGCACTGGGCCTTGTCCGACACAAAAGGGATGAAAAGTAGATCCTTTAGGCTTCGCCTTCTTATCCTGCGGTAGGAAAGCTCCCTTGCCTCCCGTAACCGTGGATATGATCGAATCCAATCCTGGACCGAACAGAATCTTTCCTTGAGAAGGCAGCCTTAGCGGTCATGTCCACACACCAAGACTTTAGCCACAGAGCCCTGTGAGCTAAAACAGAGAATCCTGAAATCTTTGCGTTCAGGCGAATAATTTGCACATTGGCATCACAAATAAAATTGGCAACCTTTAACGCCTTATCTTATCCTGTATCTCATTGATGGAAGTCTCCCTCTCGACAATATCACACAGGGATTCAACCAATATGTTGCAGCTCCGGAAACCGCAGGTACAGCCGCTGCCGGTTTAAAAACAAACCCTGTATGTTGAAACATTTTCCTTAAAATGTTTTTCAACATTTTATCCATGGGCTCTTTAAACAACAAACTATCCCCGAGAGGAATAGTCGTCCACTTCGTGAGCATAGAGATGGCACCATCCACCTTAGGGACAGTCCCCCACAGCTCAAGCTGAGAGTCTGGAACGGGGAACAGTTTCTTAAAGGAAGAAGGGGAAAAGGAAGAACCTAATCACTCCCATTCATTCTTAATAATATAAGCCATCTTAACTGGAACCGGGAAGGTCTAAGGCACCACCCTGTCCTCGTATATCTTATCAAGCTTAGGAAACGAAGGTTGCTCCAGAAGCTTAAGTTCTGGAACCTCCAGTGTAGCAAGCACTTGCTTCAGCAAAAAGCGCAAATTCTCCATCCTAAACCTAAAGTCAGGCTCCTCCGCAGCCAGAGGATGAGATGACACAAACTCCGACCCAGAAGGAGCCTCCTCCGAAGAGTCAGAGTGGGCCTCGTCATCGTATAATGCCTCTGATATTTCCATAGGCATAGACAAACCCTGGGCTGGGCTGGGCCGGGCCTCCAATATACGCCGTACGCTTGCGCTTAGCAGAGCGTGGTAAGGCATGGATCACTTTCGATACTGCCGTTTGCAGTTGATCCACAAAATCTGACTGCCAACTAATCTCTTCCGTAGGAGTAATGGTTGGACCCTGGGGCGCTGCATGTGCACTCGGAGATGGAAGCACGGAATGCACCTCCCAGGACGGGGAGCCCTCAGAGGTGGACGGCTCAATAGTACTAGACATCCCTTTCGTTTTAGATGTCGCAACTTTATCAAGGCATATGGAACCCAGTTGAGCAGGCTGATCTACAAGAACCTCCTCACAATACACACAGGAATGAGACTTTGTTAAATAGGGAGTACCCTTTAACACGTCAGAGTCCTCCATAGCTTGCACTTTTATTATGGACTAGACTAGCTTAAAAAACCGGCACCTTTATACTCCAATGGCCAGGGCACTCATCACCTCCTATGACCCGGACTACAGAAACCGCTTTGTCTCTTATGCCACTGATCAACAGAGGAAGTGAAACTCACACTCGGTTGTTTCATGTATAGAAATAAAGACACTACAAGCAGTTAGTGCGAGGAATCATATTGAACTATAGAACTACATCCAGGTCAGGGGTAGGAACAGGAAACAGGAAGTATAAGGCAATGCAATGTTACCATAAACAAACAGAGTCACAGTATTTGCATAATAACTCCATAACATCTCCCCTTTTTACATTCAATCCAAAATTTACCTAAAACAGATCCTGAACATTCTTAAACACAACATAATGCATTACTGATAGATACACTACAGATTAAGTCTATCTGGTGGTCTTGAAACTCGACCGCTACGCAAGGCCACAGGGATTTTGCCTGAGGAAAGCTGTTCAGCTCCAGTAGGTGTTGATAAGGAGTTGCCCACTTTTCTGGCTAGTGTGTTTGGCACAGAAGAACTTGCTGGTATAAGAGGCTGCATTATGTCATCCTCATTGTATCTTTCTGATATGACAACAGTATTGTCTCTGTCTTGCTTATGCGGTCCAGTAGGACTAGATGCATTGAGAGCCTCAGGAAGCTCAAGTGCAGGATGCTTATAGGCTTGTGTGGTGAGATGTTCTGCCACTCGCAGGTCCACTTGATTGCGGCGGTAGAGACTGCCTTCCACATCTACAAGATATGATCGAGGAGCAACCCTCTGAACACAGGTACCCAGTCTCCAGCGACCAGTCCTGTCACCAGGAAGCGGCTTCATACGGATTGGCTCTCCAATGCTTAGTTCAGGTAAGTCTTTGGCAGACACATCGTATGTCAGTTTGGAGATCTGTTTCCTCCGTCGCAGTTTCACCAGTACCCCTGTTACCACACAAGGTTCAAGTAGTTTATTTGCCACTGGTAATGAAGTCTTCAGCCTCCTTGACATCAAGCGCTGTGCAGGATTACTGTCCATCCCTTCATTTGGGGTGTTCCTCCAATGTAGAAATGCTTTCCACAGGTCATTACCTTCATACTTGGCCTTCTTACAAAGATTCTTCACTATCTTTACAGCTGATTCCACTTTGCCATTAGCTTGAGGGTGTCACGGGGAAGAGGTAAGATGCTCAAACCCCCAATCTGTAGAGAACCGTCTGAATTGCTCACATGCAAACTGAGGTCCATTATCTGAGATTACCCTGTCTGGCTGTCCATGACGTGCAAACTGTGCTTTACAACGCTTGATTGTAGTTTCAGCAGACAGGTCGGGAAGGAGCTCAATCTCCCAAAAGTCAGAATAGTGATCAACAATTAGTAGAAAATCTTGCCCAGCATAATTCAGTAAATCCATGCTTACAATTTGCCAAGGCCGTGTGGACAGCACATGTGACATCATGGGTTCTTTTTGTTGTGCCTGTGCATATTCATTGCATGCTGAACAACGGCTAACAAAGTCTCTGATCTAATTTTGCATGTTGGGCCAATATAGAGTATCTCATGCCTGCCTATAGCATGCTTCTCCACCAATGTGACTGGC
This sequence comes from Bombina bombina, assembly GCF_027579735.1. Classification (NCBI taxonomy): domain Eukaryota; kingdom Metazoa; phylum Chordata; class Amphibia; order Anura; family Bombinatoridae; genus Bombina; species Bombina bombina. Next base: position 423,542,009 of record NC_069500.1, on the reverse strand, counting down.
ATGAATACGTGTCAGCATCTCCGATCTTAATGATTTAGGAATGATGACCCTTGACCCCTTGTACAGTACACCATCCTGAATGCCGATTTCATCTCGGAAAGTCCAGTATTCTCTTACAATTAATGGCACCTCTGCCTTTGAGTCAGGCCAACCATTCAGAACGACATACTTAAGTGCTTGCAAACTCTCATCAATTTCTGTGTGCTGTCTTATCTGAAGCAATCGTTGGTCTGTGACGTTTAAATAGTCTGAATGATTAATCGGCGACAGGACATCCAGGTCCTGTTGAACATTGCAAACTGTGTGTTGTGCTCTCTCGGGTGTACCACTTGTAGCTCTGCTAAGAGTGTCACTAATGTACATTTCAGGTCCAGGTTTATAGACAACATTTAGGCAATAATTTTGTAACGTGAGCAACATGCTCTGTAGACGTTTTGGTGCACACAAAAGTGGTTTCTTGAAAATAGATATCAGAGGCTTATGGTCAGTTTCTGCCGTGATCTCGTCACGACCATAGAGGTAGTGATGAAAGCGCTGGCAGGCAAACACAATACTCAGACATTCCTTTTCGATTTGTGCATAGTTTTGCTCAGTAAGGGTTAGTGCTCTTGAAGCAAAAGCGATAGGCTGGTCAGCTTGCAATAGGCAACACCCTAGTCCACTTTTGCTTGCGTCACTTTGAATAGTTACAGGTTTTGTAACATCATAGTACTTCAGGACAGGTGTATCTGTGACCAAACGTTTGATGTCCTGCACCGCATTATCATGCTTAGGAAGCCAATGCCAAACTGCATCCTTGTCCAGAAGCCTCTGAGAGGTGTGGTAGGAATTTTGATAGGTAGGTAACAAATCCTATCAAGCACTGCAGGGATTTCACATTTGCCGGCTGTGGCATATCTAGTATAGCTCTGATTTTTCTGGGTCAGCCGTCAAACCCTCAAAGGATAGTATGTGTCCATGGAAGCGGACCTCTTTGACCTTGAATTGCAGTTTTTTCATGATAAGTCTTAGTTTCACCTGCCTACAACGATTCATCAGTTCCAATAGTTTGCCATCATGATCTTGCTCTGCTTCCCTATCTGTATCCCCACAGCCAACCACAAGGATGTCATCAGCTATTGGCTCAATACCACTGAGTCCAGCCAATAGTTCATGTTGTTTACGTTGATACACCTCTGGTGCAACTGATACTCCAAAAAGCAACTTGAAGGTTGTCATGTAGCTACTTGCATTATCTAACTTACATTGTAAAAATGCATCTCGGGCATCAACAAGCGTGAACAGACGTGCCTTTGGCAGCTTGTACAAAACATTCTCGAGAGTTGGCATGATGTAGTGAGATCGCCTCAGTGCCTGATTCAAGAATTTGGGATCTATGCATATTCTTAGCTTATCAGGCTTCTTTACAATCACCATGTTACTTATCCAATCAGTTGGTTCAGTCACTGTAGCTAAATGTACATCAGCCTCATACTGGTCGAGCTGCGCCTTAACTGCCTGTTTTATGGCCACTGGCACATTGCGTGGTGCGCATTGTACTGGAGGGACACTTATGTCAAGGTCAAAATGAACTTCCCCTGGTACAGATTCTACTGGCCCATTAAAAACATCACTAAATTCCTTTAATAGCAAATGTTTTGTCAAGGGCCCATTGAATTGATTGTCCATCACGGGGATAGAGAAATGCATCAGCCCTAGACGCTCACAGGTTGAGCCGGATAACAGTGGCTTTTGGCAGGCTTCCACAATTTTGAACTCTAGCTTGTGTGTCCTTCCACGTATGACACATTCTGTCCTGAAGAGTCCTAGAGATTTCATAATCTCACCTGAATATAACTTTAGTCTTGTGTCACTTGGCAGTAGACGTACTTCTGGTGCTAACATCATTTTGTCTCTCAAGCACATTACATCACATGTTGCTCCTGAATCGAGCTTAAATTTAAAGTTACAAACCATTTCTTTCCTCTGGCTTGCACAGTGCCGATCAATTCACTACTGTATATCACTTCAGCGGTGTGTGGCTCTTCCTCATATGCAGATGTGTTCTCCATGGTGTGTAACTTTCCTAGTGATGGCTGTCTTTTACTTGACAAACAAACGTTAGCAAAGTGATTTGTTCTTCCACAAGACGTACAAGACTTCCCATAAGCTGGACATTGCTCTTTAATTCTTTGATGCACAGTCCAACAATATTTGCATGCAGTAGGGTTTGCAGTATTTGTGCTAAACTGGCGGCGTTGTTGCTGCGGTTTGCTTATGTGTTGTCGCTGCATTGCAATGTTTATGCTGTCGGTGTGCTGTCTGTCCTGTTCCATAACTTTAAGACGTCTGTCAGTGAGCTCTGCTGTACGGCACGTTTCAATGGCTGTGTTTAAAGTTAAACACAGTCCAGGTGGTACAGCACAAAGATAAGAGGGTGGTGCAGGCTGAAGGGGTGCCACACAAAAACCCTTAAACTTGTAACACAGTCCAAAGAACGCAGCAGCACTCACCACTTATGCAAAAAGTTCCATCTTTATTAGGATATTCAAAGAAGAAAAGATAACGTTTCGGACCTCTAGTCCTTAGTCATGTCAATACATAAATGCAGGTAACACACCTTGATATAGGGATGGGGGTTAAGAAACCACACCTACTAATTAACAATTTAACTGTGAATACACAAACATTCCTACAGTGTAACCTGTCCTGAAAGGGGATGCGCCATCTAGTGATAGATATACAATAATACATGTTAAAAAATAACTTACACATTGTTGCAAAAAATAGCAACATTACAGAGTATTAGATACAGAAACGAATCTTATAAAATTTAAAGAAAACGTTTAAAGAAAAACAGATAGATCATATTCTTTATTCATACCAATAGGGGCTATGGTTTCCAATTTATTAATCCAAAATACCTCCTCCTATTTTAGAAAAAGCTCTCTATTGCCTCCCCTTCTTGGTAAACTAATGTGGTCAATTATTTGAAACCTATGTGGCCTGCCTGAATAAAGTGTTCTGCTACTGGATTTTTTATTTTACCATTTCTAATATCAGACCTATGTTCACATATTCTCTCGTGGACCATCCTAGTGGTCTCTCCGATATAACTCCGCCCACATGGGCATTTAATCATGTAGATGGCAAAAGTAGTGTTACATGTAAATAGACCCCTGATGTTATATTTCTTGCCTGTGCGTGGATGATAGAAAAATTTACCCTTTACCATACTATTGCAACTAGCACAGCCTAAACATGGGTAACACCCCATATTTTTATCTGAAATGTAACTCTGCACTTTAGTTTTAGAAGTACCTATATCAGCCTTAATTAACCTATCTCTAAGGTTCTTACTTCTCTTATAGGCCGGCATAAAGCCTGACTGAAACTCAATCACATGGGGATTACATTGGCTCAATATATGCCAGTGTCTCCTAAGAATAGAGTTAATGTTGCTGCTTAATGAATTAAACTTTGTAACAAAAACTTTAGGTTTTGTTGTCTCAAGCAAACTGTTACGTGACACTGTTGCCACTTCTTCAATCTCTTTGTTAACTAAATCAGTGGGGTAACCCCTCACTTTAAATTTATCACCCATCTGGTTCAACCTCTGTCTAAGCAGTTTGTCATCTGAGACAATTCTCCTTACTCTTAGGAGTTGACTCCGAGGTAATGACCTCTTAAGAGATTCAGGGTGAAAGCTATCAAAGTGAAGCAGGCTATTTTTATCAGTAGATTTAGTAAACAGATCTGTTCCAAAACTGTTGCCTAATTTATAGACTTTAGTGTCAAGAAACTCAATACTTTCATCACTGTGCTTTAGTGTAAATTTGATGTGTGTAGTTGCACTATTCAACTGATTGACAAAATCCCATAGGGATCCAATGTCGCCCAACCACACTCCAAATATATTGTCTATGTAGCGCCACCAGGTGGCGCCACATAGAATGAAGAGATTGTTCTCAAAAACAAATCTCTCCTCAAAGATGTTCATAAATATATTTGCGTATGTTGGGGCGACATTGGATCCCATGGCCGTACCCTGTCTCTGAATATAAAATTCATCTTGAAATAAAAAATAATTACACCTAAGCACAATTTCAAGAAGTTCCAGAACAAAATCTATTTGACAACTATTAAACGTGCTGAATTGCTGCAAAACTTTTTTTTACTGCTCCTATACCAGATGCATGTGTTATGGAGGTGTATAGGCTTGATACATCTAGAGTATATAGAATACTTTTCTCAGTTGCAATGTTTAATTCATTTAATTTAACCAGAAAATTGCTCGTATCTTTAATATAAGAGCTAGATAATTCTACAAAAGGTCTTAAAATGTGATCAAGATAGATAGAGATATTAGAACATACCGAATTCATGCTAGAGATAATAGGACGACCCGGAGGGGCCTGTAAATTTTTATGAACCTTGGGTAAGGTATATAGTACAGGTGTTTGTGCATATTCACGAGATAGGAACATAATTTCCTTTTTACCAATGATGCCATTTTTAAAGGCAAACAAAACCTTTTTGTCGATTTCCTTTTCAATGTTGAAAATAGGATTATATGGTAAACATTGGTAAACCTCGTTATCAGATAATTGGGACTTAATTTCTCTCACATAGTAATCTTTATCAAGAAGGACTGTTGCTCCGCCCTTGTCTGCAGATTTCAAAACGACATTTTTGTTCATTTGTAAAGATTTTAAAGCTTTTATAGACCCATTATCTAAATGACCCTTATTATGACCATGAGGGTCTGCATATTTGTTAGCCTTTGTCTTTTTTTGTACCTTATGTTGTAAGTTTTTAACATCATCTAATACCAGCTTTGAAAAAATATCAATACTGTGATCATAATTTGATGGCATATATTTACTTTTAACCTTAGGACCCAGATTTTTAAGATGTAACTCACTCAAATTTACTGCACAATTATCAGATTTATCAACATAACAATCATTGGAAAACATAGATCTCAATTTCAGTGATCTAAAAAATTTGAATAAATCTTTCTCTATCTCAAAAAAATCACATTTAGAGAAAGGGCAAAAAGAAACTCCGCGTTGTAATAATGATGATTCAGTCTCTGTAATCTGTACCTGTGATAAATTTAAAACTAGTGATTCACCCTTGTTCCCCGTCTGTTCCGGTTGCTCCTGCGTGGTGCCTGTGTCTCCGACCCCCATGTCTGATCTTGCGTCTGTCTCCGAGTCCCCCGTTGAGGACCCCAGATCTTGGCTCGTGTTTGGTGTTCCGCCATACCGGCGTCTGTTGTACCTCCGTCTCCGATAACCGGAAGTTCCTCTGATGTCATTTCTGGTCTGTTCCGATCTCCAGCGATACACTGTCCCCAGTGAATAATCCTCCTCATCGCGAAGGAACTTGGTACGTTTGCATGCTTCCAGCACAGAGCGGAGTTCAGTCACAGCCTTGTTTGTTGTCTCCATTAATTTATTTAGATCATCTGTCTTCAGACTTGCCTTTAACTCTATCTCCAGCTTTAACAATTCAGACTGCTGTATGTCGATCTCTTTTTGTAGACAGTCCACAGTTAAGACCATCAGGTCAAATGAACATTTGTTCAAAATATATTCAAATTTCTCGCAGTATTCTGTATTGTTAAGCATAAGGGTTGGTCTCACATTCATCCTTAAACCGCGGGGAATACGTCCCAATCTGTGATATTCGGCTAGTGTAGTAGAGTGTAATTCCCAGGCAAGTTTTTTTCTAGACACTTTATCGAACTGTTTGGAGAAAACTTCCACAGGCAAAATTTTCAAAAAGTCTCTGGAACCACGGGCAAGGGTGGTGATCCGTGCAGCCTCCATCTCAGTGTAGGCAAACATCTTTGAATGAATATCTCCATAATTCGTGACTATGTCAGTCACTGTATCCATAGTATCTAAGTGCAAATTACCAGTGTGGTAACAATATAAACACAGTCCAGGTGGTACAGCACAAAGATGTGTAACAGTTATTTTTTAACATGTATTATTGTATATCTATCATTAGATGGCGCATCCTCTTTCAGGACAGGTTACACTGTAGGAATGTTTGTGTATTCACAGTTAAATTGTTAATTAGTAGGTGTGGTTTCTTAACCCCCATCCCTATATCAAGGTGTGTTACCTGCATTTATGTATTGACATGACTAAGGACTAGAGGTCCGAAACGTTATCTTTTCTTCTTTGAATATCCTAATAAAGATGGAACTTTTTGCATAAGTGGTGAGTGCTGCTGCGTTCTTTGGACTGTGTTACAAGTTTAAGGGTTTTTGTGTGGTACCCCTTCAGCCTGCACCACCCTCTTATCTTTGTGCTGTACCACCTGGACTGTTTATATTGTTACCACACTGGTAATTTGCACTTAGATACTATGGATACAGTGACTGACATAGTCACGAATTATGGAGATATTCATTCAAAGATGTTTGCCTACACTGAGATGGAGGCTGCACGGATCACCACCCTTGCCCGTGGTTCCAGAGACTTTTTGAAAATTTTGCCTGTGGAAGTTTCCTCCAAACAGTTCGATAAAGTGTGTAGAAAAAAACTTGCCTGGGAATTACACTCTACTACACTAGCCGAATATCGCAGAGTGGGACGTATTCCCTGCGGTTTAAGGATGAATCTGAGACCAACCCTTATGCTTAACAATACAGAATACTGCGAGAAATTTGAATATATTTTGAACAAATGTTCATTTGACCTGATGGTCTTAACTGTGGACTGTCTACAAAAAGAGATCGACATACAGCAGTCTGAATTGTTAAAGCTGGAGATAGAGTTAAAGGCAAGTCTGAAGACAGATGATCTAAATAAATTAATGGAGACAACCATCAAGGCTGTGACTGAACTCCGTTCTGTGCTGGAAGCACGCAAACGTACCAAGTTCCTTCGCGATGAGGAGGATTATTCACTGGGGACAGTGTATCGCTGGAGATCGGAACAGACCGGAAATGACGTCAGAGGAACTTCCGGTTATCGGAGACGGAGGTACAACAGACGCCAGTATGGCGGAACACCAAACACGAGCCAAGATCTGGGGTCCTCAACGGGGGACTTGGAGACAGACGCAATATCAGACGTGGGGGTCGGAGACACAGGCACGGCACCACGCAGGAGCAACCGGAACAGACAGGGAACAAGGGTGAATCACTAGTTTTAAATTTATCACAGGTACAGATTACAGATACGGAATCATCATTATTACAACGCGGACTTTCTTTTTGCCCTTTCTCTAAATGTGATTTTTTTTGAGATAGAGAAAGATTTATTCAAATTTTTTAGATCACTGAAATTGAGATCTATGTTTTCCAATTATTGTTATGTTGATAAATCTGATAATTGTGCAGTAAATTTGAGTGAGTTACATCTTAAAAATCTGGGTCTTAAGGTTAAAAGTAAATATATGCCATCAAATTATTATCACAGTATTGATGTTTTTTCAAAGCTGGTATTAGATGATGTTAAAAACTTACAACATAAGGTACAAAAAAAGACAAAGGCTAACAAATATGCAGACCCTCATGGTCATAATAAGGGTCATTTAGATAATGGGTCTATAAAATCTTTAAAATCATTACAAATGAACAAACATGTCGTTTTGAAATCTGCAGACAAGGGCGGAGAAACAGTCCTTCTTGATAAAGATTACTATGTGAAAGAAATTAAGTCCCAATTATCTGATAACGAGGTTTACCAATGTTTACCATATAATCCTATTTTCAACATTGAAAAGGAAATCAACAAAAAGGTTTTGTTTGCCTTTAAAAATGGCATCATTGGTAAAAAGGAAATTATGTTCCTATCTCGTGAATATGCACAAACACCTGTACTATATACCTTACCCAAGGTTCATAAAAATTTACAGGCCCTTCTGGGTCGTCCTAATATCTCTAGCATGAATTCGGTATGTTCTAATATCTCTATCTATCTTGATCACATTTTAAGACCTTTTGTAGAATTATCTAGCTCTTATATTAAAGATACGAGCAATTTTCTGGTTAAATTAAATGAATTAAACATTGCAACTGAGAAAAGTATTCTATATACTCTAGATGTATCAAGCCTATACACCTCCATAACACATGCATCTGGTATAGGAGCAGTAAAAAAAAGTTTTGCAGCAATTCAGCACGTTTAATAGTTGTCAAATAGATTTTGTTCTGGAACTTCTTGAAATTGTGCTTAGGTGTAATTATTTTTTTATTTCAAGATGATTTTTATTTCAAGATGAATTTTATATTCAGAGACAGGGTACGGCCATGGGATCCAATATCGCCCCAACATACGCAAATATATTTATGAACATCTTTGAGGAGAGATTTGTTTTTGAGAACAATCTCTTCATTCTATGTGGCGCCACCTGGTGGCGCTACATAGACGATATATTTGGAGTGTGGTTGGGCGACATTGGATCCCTATGGGATTTTGTCAATCAGTTGAATAGTGCAACTACACACATCAAATTTACACTAAAGCACAGTGAGGAAAGTATTGAGTTTCTTGACACTAAAGTCTATAAATTAGGCAACAGTTTTGGAACAGATCTGTTTACTAAATCTACTGATAAAAATATCCTGCTTCACTTTGATAGCTTTCACCCTGAATCTCTTAAGAGGTCATTACCTCGGAGTCAACTCCTAAGAGTAAGGAGAATTGTCTCAGATGACAAACTGCTTAGACAGAGGTTGAACCAGATGGGTGATAAATTTAAAGTGAGGGGTTACCCCACTGATTTAGTTAACAAAGAGATTGAAGAAGTGGCAACAGTGTCACGTCACAGTTTGCTTGAGACAACAAAACCTAAAGTTAAGATGAAGCAGAATCGTGTTGTTTTTGTTACAAAGTTTAATTCATTAAGCAGCAACATTAACTCTATTCTTAGGAGACACTGGCATATATTGAGCCAATGTAATCCCCATGTGACTGAGTTTCAGTCAGGCTTTATGCCGGCCTATAAGAGAAGTAAGAACCTTAGAGATAGGTTAATTAAGGCTGATATAGGTACTTCTAAAACTAAAGTGCAGAGTTACATTTCAGATAAAAATATGGGGTGTTACCCATGTTTAGGCTGTGCTAGTTGCAATAGTATGGTAAAGGGTAAATTTTTCTATCATCCACGCACAGGCAAGAAATATAACATCAGGGGTCTATTTACATGTAACACTACTTTTGCCATCTACATGATTAAATGCCCATGTGGGCGGAGTTATATCGGAGAGACCACTAGGATGGTCCACGAGAGAATATGTGAACATAGCTCTGATATTAGAAATGGTAAAATAAAAAATCCAGTAGCAGAACACTTTATTCAGGCAGGCCACAGGGTATGTCAACTTAGGTTTCAAATAATTGACCACATTAGTTTACCAAGAAGGGGAGGCAATAGAGAGCTTTTTCTAAAACAGAAGGAGGTATTTTGGATTAATAAATTGGAAACCATGGCCCCTATTGGTATGAATAAAGAATATGATCTATCTGTTTTTCTTTGAACGTTTTCTTTAAATTTTATAAGATTCGTTTCTGTATCTAATACTCTGTAATGTTGCTATTTTTTGCAGCAATGTGTAACAGTTATTTTTTAACATGTATTATTGTATATCTATCACTAGATGGCGCATCCTCTTTCAGGACAGGTTACACTGTAGGAATGTTTGTGTATTCACAGTTAAATTGTTAATTAGTAAGTGTGGTTTCTTAACCCCCATCCCTATATCAAGGTGTGTTACCTGCATTTATGTATTGACATGACTAAGAACTAGAGGTCCGAAACGTTGTCTTTTCTTCTTTGAATATCCTAATAAAGATGGAACTTTGTGTTTAAAGTTAAGTCATGTTCTCTTAGTAGACGCCTGCACGTGCTCTCACTAGCTACACCAAGAACAATTTTGTCCCTTATTAATTCATCCCTTAGAGTACCATATTCACAAGTTGCTGCCTTTTCTCTCAAGCGTGTAACAAAGTTATCAAGAGATTCTCCCTCTTCTTGTTTGCAGCATCCAAACATATACCTTCCATAAATAACATTTTTAGCAGGTTTAAAATAAGCTTCCAGTGCATCTAAAATGGCTGTAACATTCACTTGCTGCTCTGTAGTGAGGGTCAGATTATGCTTATATACATGCCTGCATTCACTGCCCATGACCCTTCTCAGAGTTGCTGCCTGCACTGCTGCAGATTTCTCATTCAACCCTGTAGCCAGGGAATAAACTTCAAATTCAGCTCTGAAAGTTTCCCAATTGCTGCTGCAATCCCCACTAATTCTCATTCCCTCTGGGGGAGGTATGCAATTCATGGCAGTCATATTGTCTTTAAGTCTCTAAGCTCTCAAATATCAGGGAAAAAAAACGTTTTAGGATGTAACTCACAAAGCTGTGCTGTATCTTAAAGCTGCTGTTCTCCAAACAAGAGGCTCAGTCCTGATTTTAGTTACTTCTGACACCATGTTTCATGTATAGAAATAAAGACACTACAAGCAGTTAGTGTGAGGAATCATATTGAACTATAGAACTACATCCAGGTCAGGGGTAGGAACAGGAAACAAGAAGTATAAGGCAATGCAATGTTACCATAAACAAACAGAGTCACAGTATTTGCATAATAACTCCATAACACCGGTCACCTGGGATGCCTCACAGGACCGCCCCCGCACTAAGGAGAAAACACACCAAAAATCGGCTGTGCAAATACTCCCGGAAGTCAACCTGAAGTAATACCATTGCCAGAGCCACATCTCGCACATAACGCAGCAATAAGACAATAAACATTATTATGTATAAACCCCCCTGTTCAATAATCCCCACACTAGGAATATTAACCTTTGATTCCATAAGATAAAAGGCACCACACTGTGACTGTCTTCTGCGTAATCATTATGTATAAAAAAATGAAATGATCTTACCAGAATCAATGCCATGGAACAGGAACACTGCTCTTTAAGTGTGACAGGTAGAAGCATAGCTCCTGACATGCACTTGAGTGCAGAAAGCTGGCAGCGAAACTCGTCAACGCCGATTGCTTGTGGAGCTGTTAATATGAGTAGGGATGGTTTTGCAGAAAGACTCTCCCTGTATCTCCAGACTCTAACTTTCATCCAGGCTCTCACTGAGAGGCTGACAGGACTACTTTAAACTCCAGTACCATTCCAAAGAGTACTACCCTCCATAAGAGACTACTCTGAATCTTCGGCACTTCTCTGCCATCCTCCTGTGACGAAAGGAAAAGAATGACTGGGGGATGAGGGAATTGGGGGAGGTATTTAAGCCTTTGGCTGGGGTGTCTTTGCCTCCTCCTGGTGGCCAGGTTCTAATTACATAATAGTAATGAATAAAGCCGTGGACTCTCCTCCCCTTTAGATGGAAATGTATATTAATATAACAAATGTGTATTTGTGCAAAACTTGGGAATGGGTAATAAAGGGATTATCTATCGTTTTAAACAATAAATACATTTGAGTTAACTGTCCCTTTAACAGTTGTATTTTTAAATTTAACATTATAGACTAGTAGATATATAGAGATATATTGGATTAACATTAGATTTATGTATAATAATTAAACAACACATTTAATATAACATTAATTTGCTATACTATAGTTTAATAAATTTAAAAATAAACTTACAGTGTGCATGTGCATCAATTAATAAAGTATATTCAAATGAAGAATCAGTTACTAGTGGTGTTCCCCAAGGGTTGGTTCTTGGGCCTGTTTTGTTTAACATGTTCATTAGTGATATTAATAGTGGGCTCAAGCGGAAGGTATGCTTGTTTGCTGATGATACAAAACTATGTAACAGAGTTGATTTTCCAGGAGTGGATTAAATTAACAGTTATATTAAAAAAACTGAAGGACTGGGAAAATAAATGGGATCTAAAATGTTATATAACCAAGAGCAAAATTATGCATATAGGATCCAAAAACCCAAAGGCCAATTATAGTCTCAATGGTACATTACTAACTGTAACCAAAGAGGAATGGGACTTGGGAATTATTATTTCAGATTATTTAAATTCAGTAGACAATGCCGTAGTGCAGCCAGTAAGGCCAGTCAAATACTTGGTTGCAGTGGGAGAGGTATTAGTAGCAGAAATAGCAAGGTTCCTATGTCACTTTACAGATCTCTAGTCATCTGGAATATTGGGTACAGTAGGGGGAAATATCTCCAAAAGGATATAAACTAGTAACTGTCCAAAGGAGGGCTACTAAAATGTTACATGGTCTAAAAACATAAATTATGCTTACTAGATTATTTCCTTTCCTTCTGTACAGAGAGAGTCCACAGCTGCATTCCTTACTTGTGGGAAATACTGAACCTGGCCACCAGGAGGAGGCAAAGACACCACAGCCAAAGGCTTAAATACCTCCCCCACTTCCCTCATCCCCCAGTCATTCTGCCAAGGGAACAAGGAACAGTAGGAGAAATAGGGTGAAAAAGGTGCCAGAATAATAAATTAAAATTTAGGGCCGCCCATCGGAGGACACGGGCGGGAGCTGTGGACTCTCCCTGTACAGAAGCATAATTTATGTTTTCTTTCTTAATACGGGGAGCTGCATTCCTTACTTGTGGGAAATTATACCCAAGCTCCAGAGGACACTGAATGCTAACTGGAGGGTAAAAGAGAGAGGCGGCCCCTAATCTGAGGGCACCACAGCCTGCAAAACCTTTCTCCTGAAGGCTGCTTCAGCAGAAGCAAAAAACATCAAACTTGTAAAATTTTGAAAAAGTATGTAAGGAGGACCAGGTAGCTGCCTTACAAATATGATCCATAGAGGCCTAATTTTTGAAGGCCCAAGAGGAAGCCACTGCTCTCGTAGAATGAGCCGTAATCCTCTGAGGAGGCTTAAGACCCAGTGACTCATATGCTAAGCGGATAATACTCCTCAACCAAAAAAATAAGGAAGTCGAAGAGCTTCCCCGAATAGATAACAAACAGAAAAGAAGTTTGTCTAAATTCCTTCGTAGCCTGAAGATAGAACTTTAAGGCACGAACCACATTCAGATTATTCAGTAAACGTTCCTTCGATGAAGACGGATTAGGACATAAGGAAGGAACCACAATTTTTTGATTGATGTTGCGATTTGACACAACCTTAGGAAGAAATCCTAACTTACGCCTAGATTTAGAGTTCTGCGGCCAAAGGGGTGCGTTAGCTACGCATGCTTTTTTTCCCCCGCACCTTTTAAATACCGCTGGTATTTAGAGTTTACCACCACTGCAACTCTAAATACCAGCGGTGCTTACGGACGCGGCCAGCTTCAAAAACGTGCTCGTGCACGATTCCCCCATAGGAAACAATGGGGCCGTTTGAGCTGGAAAAAAAACCTAACACCTGCAAAAAAGCAGCGTTCAGCTCCTAACGCAGCCCCATTGTTTCCTATGGGGAAACACTTCCTAAGTCTGCACCTAACACCCTAACATGAACCCCGAGTCTAAACACCCCTAACCTTACACTTATTAACCCCTAATCTGCCGCCCCCGCTATCGCTGACCCCTGCATTACACTTTTAACCCCTAATCTGCCGCTCCATACACTGCCGCAACCTACATTATCCCTATGTACCCCTAATCTGCTGCCCCTAACACCGCCGACCCCTATATTATATTTATTAACCCCTAATCTGCCCCCCAACGTCGCCGCCACCTACCTACACTTATTAACCCCTAATCCGCCTCACTCCTGCCTCAATAACCCTATAATAAATAGTATTAACCCCTAATCTGCCCTCCCTAACATCACCGACACCTAACTTCAAGTATTAACCCCTAATCTGCCGACCGGACCTCACCGCTACTCTAATAAATGTATTAACCCCTAAAGCTAAGTCTAACCCTAACCCTAACACCCCCCTAAGTTAAATATAATTTTTATCTAACAAAATAAATTATTTCTTATTAAATAAATTATTCCTATTTAAAGCTAAATACTTACCTGTAAAATAAACCCTAATACAGCTACAATATAAATAATAATTATATTGCAGCTATTTTAGGATTTATATTTATTTTACAGGTAACTTTGTATTTATTTTAACCAGGTACAATAGCTATTAAATAGTTAATAACTATTTAATAGCTACCTAGTTAAAATAATTACAAAATTACCTGTAAAATAAATCCTAACCTAAGTTACAATTAAACCTAACACTACACTATCAATAAATTAAATAAAATACCTACAATTATCTACAATTAAACCTAACACTACACTATCAATAAATTAATTACATATAAATACCTACAAATAAATACAATTAAATAAACTAACTAAAGTACAAAAAATTAAAAAAGAACTAAGTTACAAAAAATAAAAAAATAATTTACAAACATTATAAAAATATTACAACAATTTTAAGCTAATTACACCTACTCTAAGCCCCCTAATAAAATAACAAAGCCCCCCAAAATAAAAAAAATGCCCTACCCTATTCTAAAATAAAAATTGAAAGGGCCTTTTGCGGGGCATGCCCCAAAGAATTCTGCTCTTTTGCCTGTAAAAAAAAAACATACAATACCCCCCCAACATTACAACCCACCACCCACATACCCCTAATCTAACCCAAACCCCCCTTAAATAAACCTAACACTAAGCCCCTGAAGATCTCCCTACCTTGTCTTCACCACGCCAGGTATCACCGATCCGTCCAGAAGAGGCTCCGAAGTCTTCATCCAAGCCCAAGCGGGGGCTGAAGAGGTCCATCATCGGGCTGAAGAGGTCCATCATCCGGCTGAAGTCTTGATCCAAGCGGGGGCTGAAGAGGTCCATCATCCAGCTGAAGAGGTCCATCATCCGGCTGAAGTCTTGATCCAAGCGGGGGCTGAAGAGATCCATCATCCGGCTGAAGTCTTCTATCAAGCGGCATCTTCAATCTTCTTTTTTCCCGATCCATCTTCATCCCACCGACGCGGAACATCCATCCTGGCCGACGACTTCCCGACGAATGACGGTTCCTTTAAGGGACGTCATCCAAGATGGCGTCCCTCGAATTCCGATTGGCTGATAGAATTAAGGTAGGAAAATTCAGATTCAAGTTCAATCCGATTGGCTGATCCAATCAGCCAATCAGATTGAGCTCACATTCTATTGGCTGATCGGAACAGCCAATAGAATGCGAGCTCAATTTGTATTTGTATGTAATTTATTGATAGTGTAGTGTTAGGTTTAATTGTAACTTAGGTTAGGATTTATTTTACAGGTAATTTTGTAATTATTTTAACTAGGTAGCTATTAAATAGTTCTTAACTATTTAATAGCTATTGTACCTGGTTAAAATAAATACAAAGTTGACTGTAAAATAAATATAAATCCTAAAATAGCTGCAATATAATTATTATTTATATTGTAGCTATATTAGGGTTTATTTTACAGGTAAGTATTTAGCTTTAAATAGGAATAATTTATTTAATAAGAAATAATTTATTTCGTTAGATAAAAATTATATTCAACTTAGGGGGGTTTTAGTGTTAGGGTTAGACTTAGCTTTAGGGGTTAATAAATTTATTAGAGTAGCGGTGAGGTCCGGTCGGCAGATTAGGGGTTAATACTTGAAGTTAGGTGTCGGTGATGTTAGGGAGGGCAGATTAGGGGTTAATACTATTTATTATACGGTTATTGAGGCAGGAGTGAGGCGGATTAGGGGTTAATAACTTTATTATAGTAGCGGTGAGGTCCAGTCGGCAGATTAGGGGTTAATAAGTGTAGGTAGGTGGCGGCGACTTTGGGGGGGCAGATTAGGGGGTAATA
This sequence comes from Bombina bombina, assembly GCF_027579735.1. NCBI lineage: Eukaryota > Metazoa > Chordata > Amphibia > Anura > Bombinatoridae > Bombina > Bombina bombina. The sequence goes on along the minus strand of NC_069500.1, from coordinate 423,526,273 downwards.
AATATAATATAGGGGTCGGCGGTGTTAGGGGCAGCAGATTAGGGGTACATAGGGATAATGTAGGTTGCGGCGGTGTGCGGTCGGCAGAGTAGGGGTTAAAAATTTTTATTAGAGTGGCTGCGATGTGGGGGGCCTCGGTTTAGGGGTACATAGGTAGTTTATGGGTGTTAGTGTACTTTAGAGCACAGTAGTTAAGAGCTTTATGAACCGGCGTTAGCCCAGAAAGCTCTTAACTCCTGGCTTTTCTCTGCGGCTGGAGCCAGCACATTTTTGGTGAACAACCTGGGTTGCTCTTGCTGATTAATAGATAAATTCATCCACCAATAAAAAGTGCTGTCCAGAGGTCTGAACAAAAAAAAGCCTATATGCCTTCTTTTTCAAATAAAGATAGCAAGAGAACGAAGAAAAATTGATAATAGGAGTAAATTAGAAAGTTGCATATAATTGCATGCTCTATCTGAATCATTAAAGAAAAAAATTTGGGTTCAGTGTCCCTTTAAATGCTTGTGGTCTTTTTTATGTTGGTAAGACTATTGATGATGCAAGGACAAGATTGGCTAGCCATTAGAGCGGCTTGGAAGAAGAGGGAACTTCTGACCAACCTGTGGCTTGACACTTTGTGGAGGCTAGCTACACTGTTAAAGATCTGCACTTCACTATAATTAATCATGTTCCACCACTAAGGAGAGGTGGGGACAGAATGAAAATTATTTTCAAGAAAGAGACTAGATGGATCTATATGTTGGATACTTTGTCTCCCAAAGGTTTGAATACTCATATGGGTTGGCAATGCTTTTTGTAAAAACATATGTGGTTTGTGCAAAACCACATTAACACTATACCTCTTGTGGGACTGACTTCCAACCAGGAACATTTTTTATGATCCTTTATGGATTTTCCATAAGTTTTTTTTCTAAAGGATCTATCTCTAGAAGATATGTTTTGAGCTGTGATCTTTTGTATGCTCAAGGGACTTTCAAGTCTCACTATCGGATACTCGATGTATTAGATAAAGAGATTAGAGCTATCCCTTTAAAGAAAACATTGCAGTGGGGACTCAGTTAGGCTAGAGACATATGATGTGGCAATAGGGTTTGTGATATTTTCTAGAAATATTCAAGAATAGATGTTTGTGGTTATTGTAAAGTGTAAAATAATTACTAAAGTCTGCTGAGTACTTTTATTTTAAAGTGAAAATTATTACTGACATTTTGTTTAGTACTTTTCATCATATTTGAATCTTTAAAGCCGCTCTCAGAGCGGACCTGGTGAAGTCAGTTAGCTATGCAAATTAGCCATGCAGCTCTGCACTGAGCAGTAATACATCCGGCTCCCTCACGTAAACTGGGGAGGTCCGTTGGTTTGTTTGCCTATACTATGATTGGTTTTAAAAACATATGACGTAACAAGGGGAGGGGACTCTAGACCAGGATCAATATGATCACTTATATGACCCTTGGTTATTTATATTAATGGTGATTCAAGTGATGCCATGTTATACATACATACACACATACATACTCACTGTATTTATATGTATATAATCGATACACTTTGGTTAATGAAAGCAAATTAAATCCAATGAAGGGTTGAATGGTTGCCTTTGGGCCTGAGAATCCTCTTCTGTCACAGAGTCTCACCCATTTAAGGTGCAATAGTCCTGTTTCTGCTGAGGGGAGCTAAATAACCCTAGAGCAAGTCACACAGAAATGTAAGTACCATGTGTAATAAAAGATAATATTCATAACAGGGGTAATAAACCAGCAGGACCGCTGACAGTCCTTACATTAAGTGTATTGTAGGAAGTATTACTGCCCATTACTAGAGGATCTCACTATCCCTCTAACCATACTGTGCTCCAGCTCCTCCCACTAGCGCTCCTCCCACTAGCAGCAGCAGTGTTTACTGAAGTGCTTCTGTTCTCTGCTCAGAGAGAACTTAGTTCCGCCTGCAAATATAATGCAGGAACTCCGTTCCCACCCGACTTGACCCTGTGTTAACTATATCATACAATATCTTTATGCCACATTATTATTGGTGTTGCATTTTATATATATTGTTGTCATGGTGGTTTAGCTCCTTTTTTGCACAGTGTTTCCCGATTGGGCTCTGATTTTGGATAATTGTGATTGGATTAGATGGGGGTGTGGTGGTAGTTGTGATACTATACTTCTGAATTTTTTACTTGTTTGGGTCTGCCTGAGGAAGGGACACTGTGCGTTCCCGAAATGGTTTTAATAATAATAATAAAAATCTACATTTTGACAGAAGTCCAATGAGTGCTTACAGCGTGGTTTTATATTATATATATAAACACAGAAGGGGACTGCACTCTCAGACTGGATTGGGTACACACCCTATGACCCTGCAACTTGCACAGCCCTGAGTGCTCAATAGCACTTGCAGGTAGCTATACTCTCCCCAGAGTCCCAGGCAGTTTACCCCAGACAGGTCTGGGTGCAAGCGGCCCATAGGGAAAATTACAAAACAAATTAATACAACATACAGAGGGAGTCCAGCACTCACTTGCAAGCTCTCAGCTAAGATTAAAAGCAAAACTGGAAGAGGTAGTTACGCATCTGGCCAAATGGGACAAGCCCAGGTACCACGTCAAGGTCCCTCCCAAAACCTGGGTCCCTAATACAGTCATACAAATGCAAGCTCTCCCCTTCCATGTTTTGTATACTTTTAGGGTGAATACATAAGTCTGTGAACCCTTGACTTTTTCCCAGTTTGTTTGACAGCTTGCATTGTTTGGCTGGTTTAGGGACCCAGGTTCTGGTAGAGACCTTGACGTGGTACTTGGGCTTGTCCCATTTGGCCAGATGCGGTAACTATTCCAATTTTGCTTTTAATCTTAGCCGAGAGCTTGCAAGTTAGTGCTGGACTCCCTTTTTATGTGTTGTGCGTGTGTGTGTCAGGTTTTATTATCTATAAATCCAAGTTTTTCAGAATAAAATACATACTGAAATAGAAAAAACATTATTTATGCTTACCTGATAAATTTATTTCTCTTGTGGTGTATCCAGTCCACGGATCATCCATTACTTGTGGGATATTCTCCTTCCCAACAGGAAGTTGCAAGAGGATCACCCACAGCAGAACTGCTATATAGCTCCTCCCCTAACTGCCATATCCAGTCATTCGACAGAAACAAGCCGAGAAAGGAGAAACCATAGGGTGCAGTGGTGACTATAGTTTAAATTTAAATTTAGACCTGCCTTAAAAAGACAGGGCGGGCCGTGGACTGGATACACCACAAGAGAAATAAATTTATCAGGTAAGCATAAATTATGTTTTCTCTTTTAAGGTGTATCCAGTCCACGGATCATCCATTACTTGTGGGATACCAATACCAAAGCTAAAGTACACGGATGAAGGGAGGGACAAGGCAGGCTTAAATGGAAGGAACCACTGCCTGTAGAACCTTTCTCCCAAAAATAGCCTCCGAAGAAGCAAAAGTATCAAATTTGTAAAATTTTGAAAAGGTATGAAGCGAAGACCAAGTCACCGCCTTGCAAATCTGTTCAACAGAAGCCTCATTTTTAAAGGCCCAGGTGGAAGCCACAGCTCTAGTAGAATGAGCTGTAATCCTTTCAGGGGGCTGCTGTCCAGCAGTCTCATAGGCTAAGCGTATTACGCTCCGAAGCCAAAAAGAAAGAGAGGTTGCCGAAGCTTTTTGACCTCTCCTCTGTCCAGAGTAAACAACAAACAGTGTAGATGTTTGGCGAAAATCTTTAGTAGCTTGTAAGTAAAACTTTAAAGCACGGACCACGTCCAGATTATGTAAAAGGCATTCCTTCTTTGAAGAAGGGTTAGGACACAATGATGGAACAACAATCTCTTGATTGATATTCTTGTTAGAAACTACCTTAGGTAAAAACCCAGGTTTTGTAAGCAGAACTACTTTATCTGAATGGAAAATCAGATAAGGAGAATCACATTGTAAGGCAGATAACTCAGAGACTCTCCGAGCCGAGGAAATAGCCATCAAAAACAGAACTTTCCAAGATAAAAGTTTGATATCAATGGAATGAAGGGGTTCAAACGGAACCCCTTGAAGAACTTTAAGAACCAAGTTTAAGCTCCATGGGGGAGCAACAGGTTTAAACACAGGCTTAATTCTAACCAAAGCCTGACAAAAAACATAATTTATGTAAGAACTTACCTGATAAATTCATTTCTTTCATATTAGCAAGAGTCCATGAGCTAGTGACGTACGGGATATACATTCCTACCAGGAGGGGCAAAGTTTCCCAAACCTTAAAATGCCTATAAATACACCCCTCACCACACCCACAATTCAGTTTAACGAATAGCCAAGAAGTGGGGTGATAAGAAAAAAGTGCGAAAGCATATAAAATAAGGAATTGGAATAATTGTGCTTTATACAAAAAAATCAAAACCACCACAAAAAAGGGCGGGCCTCATGGACTCTTGCTAATATGAAAGAAATGAATTTATCAGGTAAGTTCTTACATAAATTATGTTTTCTTTCATGTAATTAGCAAGAGTCCATGAGCTAGTGACGTATGGGATAATGATTACCCAAGATGTGGATCTTTCCACACAAGAGTCACTAGAGAGGGAGGGATAAAATAAAGACAGCCAATTCCTGCTGAAAATAATCCACACCCAGAATAAAATTTTAATGAAAAAACATAAGCAGAAGATTCAAACTGAAACCACTGCCTGAAGTACGTTTCTACCAAAAACTGCTTCAGAAGAAGAAAACACATCAAAATGGTAGAATTTAGTAAAAGTATGCAAAGAGGACCAAGTTGCTGTTTTGCAAATCTGATCAACCGAAGCTTCATTCTTAAACGCCCAGGAAGTAGAAACTGACCTAGTAGAATGAGCTGTAATCCTTTGAGGCGGAGTGTTACCCGACTCAACATAGGCATGATGAAATAAAGATTTCAACCAAGATGCCAAAGAAATGGCAGAAGCTTTCTGGTCTTTTCTAGAACCGGAAAAGATGACAAATAGACTAGAAGTCTTTCGGAAAGACTTAATAGCTTCAACATAATATTACAAAGCTCTAACAGCATCCAAAGAATGCAATGATTTCTCCTTAGAATTCATAGGATTAGGACATAATGAAGGAACCACAATTTCTCTACTAATGTTGTTAGAATTCACAACTTTAGGTAAAAAATTCAAAAGAAGTTCGCAGCACCGCCTTATCCTGATGCAAAATCAGAAAAGGAGACTCACAGAGATAATTCAGAGACTCTTCTGGCAGAAGAGATGGCCAAAAGAAACAAAACTTTCCAAGAAAGTAATATAATGACCAAAGAATGCATGGGTTCAAAAGGAGGAGCTTGAAGAGCCCCCAGAACCAAATTAAAACTCCAAGGAGGAGAAATTGACTTAATGACAGGTTTTATACGAACCAAAGCTTGTACAAAACAATGAATATCAGGAAGAATAGCAATCTTTCTGTGAAAAAGAACAGAAAGAGCAGAGATTTGTCTTTCAAGAAACTTGCGGACAAACCTTTATCTAAACCATCCTGAAGAAATATAAGTCTTCCAGACTCTATAATATATCTCTCTAGATACAGATTTACGAGCCTGTCACATAGTATCAATCACAGAGTCAGAGAAACCTCTTTGACCAAGAATCAAGCGTTCAAACTCCACACCTTAAAATTAAGGTTTTGAGATCCGGATGGAAAAAAGAACCTTGAGACAGAAAGACTGGTCTTAACGGAAGAGTCCACAGCTGGCAAGAGGCCATCCGGACAAGATCCGCATACCAAAACCTGTGAGGCCATGCTGGAGCTACCAGCAGGACAAACGAGCATTCCTTAGAATATTGGAGAATACCCTTGGAAGAAGAACTAGAGGTGGAAAGATATAGGCAGGATGACACTTGTAAGGAAGAGATAATGCATCCACTGCCTCCGCCCGAGGATCCCTGGATCCGGACAGATACCAGGGAAGTTTCTTGTTTGGATGAGAAGCCATCAGATCTATTTCTGGGAGTTCCCACATTTGAACAATCTGAGGAAATACCTCTGGGTGAAGACCATTCGCCCAGGTGCAACGTTTGGCGACTGAGATAATCCGCTTTCCAATTGTCCATACCTGGGATATGAACCGCAGAGATTAGACAGGAGCTGGATTCCGCCCAAACCAAAATTCGAGATACTTATTTCATAGCCAGAGGACTGTGAGTCCCTCCTTGATGATTGATGTATGCCACAGTTGTGACATTGTCTATCTGAAAACAAATGAACAACTCTCTCTTCAGAAGAGGCCAAGACTGAAGAGCTCTGAAATTGCACGGAGTTCCAAAATATTGATCGGAAATCTCACCTCCTGAGATTCCCAAACCCCTTGTGCCGTCAGATACCCCCACACAGCTCCCCAACCTGTAAGACTTGCATCTGTTGAGATTATAGTCCAGGTCGGAAGAACAAAGAAGCCCCCTGAACTAAACAATGGTGATCTGTCCACCATGTCAGAGAGTGTCGTATAATCGGTTTAAAGATATTAAGTGAGATATCTTTGAGTAATCCCTGCACCATTGGTTCAGCATACAGAGCTGAAGAGGTCGCATGTGAAAACGAGCAAAGGAGATCGCATCTGATGCGGCAGTCCTAAGACCTAAAATTTCCATGCATAAGGCTACCAAAGGGAATGATTGTGACTGAAGGTTTTGACAAGCTGAAATCAATGTTAAACTTCTCTTGTCTGACAAGGACAGAGTCATAGACACTGAATCTATTCTAGAAACCTAAAAAGGTTACCCTTGTCTGAGGAATCAATGAACTGATTGGTAAATTGATCCTCCAACCATGAACTTGAAGAAACAACACAAGTCGATTCGTATGAGATTCTTCGAAAATGAGAAGACTGAGCAAGTACCCAGATATCGTCCAATAAGGAAATACCAAAACCCTGTTCTCTGATTACAGAAAGAAGGGCACCGAGAACCTTTGAAAAAAATTCTTGGAACTTAGGCTAGAGCCACAAAACTGGTAATGCGTGTCTAAAAAGAGAATCTCAGACACTAAAAGTGATCTGGATGAATCGGAATATGCAGATACACATCCTGTAAATCTATTGTAGACATATAATGCCCTTGCTAAACAAAAGGCAGGACAGTCCTACAGAAACTGAATGTTGGAATCCTTACATAACGATTCAATATTGATAGATCCGGAACTGGTCTGAAGGAATTGACCTTCTTTGGTACAATGAAGACATAAAATAAAACCCCAGCCCCTGTTCCAGAACTGGAACTGGCATAATTACTCCAGCCAACTCTAGATCTGAAACACATTTCAGAAATGCTGAGCCTTTGCTGTGTTAACTGGGACACGGGAAAGAAAAAATCTCTTAGCAGGAGGCCTTAACTGAAGCCAATGCTGTACCTTTCTGAAACAATGTTCTAAAACCAGAAATTGAGAACGGAATTGATCAAAATTTCTTTGAAGAAAACGTAATCTGCCCCATACCAGCTGAGCTGGAATAAGGTCCGCACCTTCATGGGTACTTAGGAGCTGGCTATAGGTTTTCTATAAGGCTTGGATATATTCCAAACTGGAAATAGTTTCCAAACTGATACCACTCCTGAGGATGAAGGATCAGGCTTTTGTTCCTTATTGTGAGGAAAGGAACGAAAAATGATTATTAGACCTAAATTTACCTTAGATTTTTTATCCTTGGTAAAAAAGTTCCCTTCCTTCCAGAAACAGTTGAAATAATAATTTATTACCCTGGAAAGAAAAAGAAAGCAAAGTTGACTTAGAAGACATATCAGCATTCCAAGTTTAATCCATAAAGCTTTTCTAGCTAAAATAGCTAGAGACATATACCTGACATCAACTCTAATGATATCAAAAGATGGTATCACCAATAAAATTATTAGCATGTTATAGAATAATAATAATGCTATAAAATTATGATCTGTTACTTGTTGCGCTAAAGCTTCTAACCAAAAAGTTGAAGCTGCAGCAACATCCGCTAAAAATATAGCAGGTCTAAGAAGATTACCTGAACATAAGTAAGCTTTTCTTAGAAAGGATTCAATTTTCCTATCTAAAGGATCCTTAAAATGAATTACTATCTACCGTAGGAATAGTAGCACATTTAGCAGGAGTAGAGACAGCCCCATAACCTTAGGGATTTTGTCCCAAAAAAACTCTAATCTGTCAGATGGCACAGGATATAATTGCTTAAACGTTTAGAAGGAGTAAAAGAATTACCCAAATTATTCCATTCCCTGGAAATTACTTCAGAAATAGCATCAGGGAGATTAAACACTTCTGGAATAACTACAGGAGATTTAAAAACCTTATTTAAACGTTTAGATTTAGTATCAAGAGGACCAGAATCCTCTATTTCTAATGCAATTAATACTTCTTAAAATAAAGAACGAATAAATTCCATCTTGAACAAATACAAAGATTTATCAGCATCAACCTCTGAGACAGAAACCTCTGAACCAGAAGAACCATTATCAGTATCAGAATGATGATGTTCATTTAAAAATTCATCTGAAAAAAGAGAAGTTTTAAAAGACTTTTATGTAAACTAGAAGGAGAAATAACAGACATAGCCTTCTTAATGGATTTAAAAAATAAAATCTCTTATGTTTATCAGGAACACTCTGAAAATTAGATGTTGACGGAACAGCAACAGGTAATGTAACAGTACTAAAGGAAATTTTATCTGCATTAATAAGTTTGTCATGACATGCAATACAAACAACAGCTGGAGAAACAGATACCAAAAATTATAGCAGATACACTTAGCTTGGTAGCTCCAGCACTAGACAGCGATTTTCCTGTAGTATCTTCTGACTCAGATGCAACGTGAGACATCTTGCAATATGTAAGAGAAAAAACAACATATAAAGCAAAATTGATCAAATTCCTTAAATGACAGTTTCAGGAATGGGAAAAAATGCCAAAAAACAAGCTTCTAGCAACCAGAAGCAATGAAAAAATAAGACTTAAATAATGTGGAGACAAAAGCGACGCCCTTATTTTTTAGCGCCAAATAAGACGCCCACATTATTTGGCGCCTAAATGCTTTTGGCGCCAAAAATGACGCCACATCCGGAACGCCGACATTTTTGGCGCAAAATAACGTCAAAAAATGACGCAACTTCCGACACGTATGACGCCGGAAACGGAAAAGAATTTTTGCGCCAAAAAAGTCCGCGCCAAGAATGACGCAATAAAATGAAGCATTTTCAGCCCCCGCGAGCCTAACAGCCCACAGGAAAAAGAGTCAAATTTTTGAAGGTAAGAAAAAATGATTAATTCAAATGCATTATCCCAAATATGAAACTGACTGTCTGAAAAATAAGGAAAGTTGAACATTCTGAGTCAAGGCAAATAAATGTTTGAATACATATATTTAGAACTTTATAAACAAAGTGCCCAACCATAGCTTAGAGTGTCACAGAAAATAAGATTTACTTACCCCAGGACACTCATCTACATGTTTGTAGAAAGCCAAACCAGTACTGAAACGAGAATCAGCAGAGGTAATGGTATATATAAGAGTATATCGTCGATCTGAAAAGGGAGGTAAGAGATGAATCTCTACGACCGATAACAGAGAACCTATGAAATAGACCCCGTAGAAGGAGATCACTGCATTCAAATAGGCAATACTCTCCTCACATCCCTCTGACATTCACTGCACGCTGAGAGGAAAACCGGGCTCCAACTTGCTGCGGAGCGCATATCAACGTAGAATCTAGCACAAACTTACTTCACCACCTCCATCGGAGGCAAAGTTTGTAAAACTGAATTGTGGGTGTGGTGAGGGGTGTATTTATAGGCATTTTAAGGTTTGGGAAACTTTGCCCCTCCTGGTAGGAATGTATATCCCATACGTCACTAGCTCATGGACTCTTGCTAATTACATGAAAGAAAGCTTGAACGTCTGAAACTTCTGCCAGACGCTTGTGCAAAAGAATAGACAGAGCAGAAATCTGTCCCTTTAAAGAACTAGCTGATAATCCTTTTTCCAAACCCTCTTGGAGAAAGGACAATATCCTAGGAATCCTAACCTTACTCCATGAGTAATTCTTGGATTCACACCAATAAAGGTATTTACGCCATATCTTATGGTAGCTTTTCCTGGTGACAGGCTTTCGTGCCTGTATAAGGGTATCAATGACCGACTCGGAGAAGCCACGCTTTGATAAAATCAAGCGTTCAATCTCCATGCAGTCAGTTTCAGAGAAATTAGATTCAGATGATTGAAAGGACCTTGTAGAAGGGGGTCTTGTCTCAGAGGCAGGGTCCATGGTGGAAAGGATGACATGTCCACTAGGTCTGCATACCAGGTCCTGCGTGGCCACGCAGGCGCTATCAAGATCACCGATGCTCTCTCTTGTTTGATTTTGGCAATCAGTCGAGGGAGCAGAGGAAACGGTGGAAACACATAAGCCAGGTTGAAGAACCAAGGCGCTGCTAGAGCATCTATCAGTGCCGCTTCTGGGTCCCTGGACCTGGATCCGTAACAAGGAAGCTTGGCGTTCTGGCGAGACGCCATGAGATCCAGTTCTGGTTTGCCCCAACGATGAACCAATTGAGCAAACACCTCCGGATGGAGTTCCCACTCCCCCGGATGAAAAGTCTGACGACTTAGAAAATCTGCCTCCCAGTTCTCTACACCTGGGATATGGATTGCTGATAGGTGGCAAGAGTGAGTCTCTGCCCAGCGAATTATCTTGGAGACTTCTAACATCGCTAGGGAACCCCTGGTTCCCCCTTGATGGTTGATGTAAGCCACAGTCGTGATGTTGTCCGACTGAAATCTGATGAACCTCAGGGTTGCTAACTGAGGCCAAGCTAGAAGAGCATTGAATATTGCTCTTAACTCCAGAATATTTATTGGGAGGAGTTTCTACTCCTGAGTCCACGATCCCTGAGCCTTCAGGGAATTCCAGACTGCACCCCAACCTAGAAGGCTGGCATCTATTGTTACAATTGTCCAATCTGGCCTGGGAAAGGTCATACACCTTTGGACAGATGGACCCGAGATAGCCACCAGAGAAGAGAATCTCTGGTCTCTTGATCCAGATTTAGCAGAGGGGACAAATCTGTGTATTCCCCATTCCACTGACTGAGCATGCATAGTTGCAGCGGTCTGAGATGTAGGCGCGCAAATGGCACTATGTCCATCGCCGCTACCATCAAGCCGATTACTTCCATACACTGAGCCACTGAAAGGCGCGGAATAGAATGAAGAACACTGCAAAATTTTAGAAGCTTTGATAACCTGGATTCTGTCAGGTAAATCTTCATTTTTACAGAATCTATCAGAGTCCCTAGGAAGGAGACTCTTGTGAGTGGGGATAGAGAACTCTTTTCCTTGTTCACCTTCCACCCATGTGACCTGAGAAATGCCAGAACTATGTCCGTATGTGACTTGGCAATCTGAAAGCTTGACGCCTGTATCAGGATGTCATCCAGATAAGGGGCCACTGATATACCTCGCGGTCTTAGGACCGCCAGAAGCGATCCCAGAACCTTTGTAAAGATTCTTGGAGCTGTTGCTAACCCGAAGGGAAGAGCCACAAATTGGTAATGCCTGTCCAGAAAGGCAAACCTTAGGAACCGATGATGATCTTTGTGAATCGGTATGTGAAGGTAAGCATCCTTCAAATCCACTGTGGTCATGTACTGACCCTTCTGGATCATAGGTAGGATGGTCCGAATAGTTTCCATTTTGAACGATGGAACTCTGAGGAATTTGTTTAAGATCTTTAGATCCAAAATGGGTCTGAAGGTTCCCTCTTTTTTGGGAACCACAAACAGATTTGAATAAAAACCCTGTCCCTGTTCCGACTGTGGAACTGGACAAATCACTCCCATAACTAGGAGGTCTTGCACACAGCGTAAGAATGCCTCTTTATCTGGTTTACAGATAACCTCGAAAGGTGAAATCTCCCTTGAGGAGGGGAAGCTTTGAAGTCCAGAAGATATCCCTGAGATATGATCTCCAACGCCCAGGGATCCTGAACATCTCTTGCCCACGCCTGGGCGAAGAGAGAAAGTCTGCCCCCTACTAGATCCGTTACCGGATAGGGGGCCGTTCCTTCATGCTGTCTTAGAGGCAGCCGCAGGCTTTCTGGCCTGCTTGCCTTTGTTCCAGGACTGGTTAGGTTTCCAGCCCGGTTTGGATTGAGCAAAAGTTCCCTCTTGTCTTGTAGCAGATGAAGTTGATGCTGCACCTGCCTTGAAGTTTCGAAAGGCACGAAAATTAGACTGTTTGGCCTTTGATTTGGCCCTGTCTTGAGGAAGGGTATGACCCTTACCTCCAGTAATGTCAGCAATAATTTCCTTCAAACCAGGCCCGAATAGGGTCTGCCCCTTGAAGGGAATGTTAAGTAATTTAGACTTTGAAGTCACGTCAGCTGACCAAGATTTAAGCCATAGCGCCCTACGCGCCTGGATGGCGAATCAAGAATTCTTAGCCGTTAGTTTAGTCAAATGAACAATGGCGTCAGAAACAAAAGAATTAGCTAGCTTAAGTGTTCTAAGCTTGTCAAATATTTCAGTCAATGGAGCAGCAGTCTGAAAGGCCTCTTCCAGAGACTCAAACCAGAACGCCGCAGCAGCAGTGACAGGCGCAATGCATGCAAGTGGCTGCAGGATAAAACCTTGTTGAATAAACATTTTCTTAAGGTAACCTTCTAATTTTTTATCCATTGGATCTGAAAAAGCACAACTGTCCTCGACAGGGATAGTGGTACGCTTTGCTAAAGTAGAAACTGCTCCCTCCACCTTAGGGACCATCTGCCATAAGTCCCGTGTGGTGGCGTCTATTGGAAACATTTTTCTAAAAATAGGAGGAGGGGGGGGGGGGGGAAACGTCACACTGGGTCTATCCCACTCCTTATTAATGATTTCTGTAAACCTTTTAGGTATTGGAAAAACCTCAGTACACACCGGCACTGCATAGTATTTATCCAGTCTACACAATTTCTCTGGTACTGCAATTGTGTCACAGTCATTCAGAGCAGCTAACACCTCCCCAAGCAATACACGGAGGTTCTCAAGCTTAAATTTAAAAGTAGAAATATCTGAATCAGGTTTCCCCGAATCAGAAATGTCACCCACAGACTGAAGCTCTCCTTCCTCAGCTTCTGCATATTGTGACGCAGTATCAGACATGGGCCTTAAGGCATCTGCGCGCTCTGTACTACGTCTAACCCCAGAGCTATTGCGCTTTCCTCTGAATTCAGGCAGTCTGGCTAATACCGCTGACAGGGTATTATCCATGATTGCCGCCATGTCCTGCAAAGTAATCGCTATGGGCGTCTTTGATGTACTTGGCGCCATTTTAGCGTGAGTCCCTTGAGCGGTAGTCAAAGGGTCTGACACGTGGGGAGAGTTAGTTGGCATAACTTCCCCCTCGCCAGAATCCTCTGGTGATAAATTTTTTAAAGATAAAAGCTGATCTTTATTGTTTAAAGTGAAATCAATACATTTAGTACACATTCTCATATGGGGTTCCACCATGGCTTTTAAACATAATGAACAAGGAGTTTCCTCTATGTCAGACATGTTTATACAGACTAGCAATGAGACTAGCAAGCTTGGAAAACACTTTACATCAAGTTAAACAAGCAATATAAAAAACGTTACTGTGCCTTTAAGGGAAACAAATTTTGCTAAAATTTGAAATAACAGTGAAAAAAGGCAGTTAAACTAACGAAATGTTTACAGTGTATGTAACAAGTTAGCAGAGCATTGCACCCACTTGCAAATGGATGATTAACCCCTTAATACAAAAAACGGATTAACAAATTGAAAAAAACGTTTTTTAAACAGTCACAACAACTGCCACAGCTCCACTGTGGCTTTACCTTCCTCAATATATGACTTTTGAAGCCTTTTGAGCCCTTCAGAGATGTCCTAAAGCATGCAGGGGACTGCTGAGGGAAGCTGAATGTCTCTGTCTGTAATTTTAACTGCGCAAAAAAGCGCTAAAATAGGCCCCTCACACTCATATTACAACAGTGGAAAGCCTCAGGAAACGGTTTCTAGGCAAAAATCAAGCCAGCCATGTGGAAAAACTAGGCCCCAATAAGTTTTATCACCAAAGCATATATAAAAACGATTAAACATTCAAGCAAACGTTTTATATTGCACATTAATCAGAGTATATACCTCTGATAGCAAGCCTAATACTAGTCGCTATTAAATCACTGTATTTAGGCTTAACTTACATTAATCCGGTATCAGCAGCTTTTTTTCTAGCAAATTCCATCCCTAGAAAAACTTAAACTGCACATACCTTATTGCAGGATAACCTGCACGCCATTCTACCTCTGAAGTTACCTCACTCCTCAGACATATGTGAGAACAGCAGTTGATCTTAGTTACTTCTGCTAAGATCATAGAAAAACGCAGGCAGATTCTTCTTCTAAACGCTGCCTGAGATAAAATAGTACAACTCCGGTACCATTTAAAAACAAACTTTTGATTGAAGAAAAAACTAACTATATTTTACCACTTTCCTCTTACTACCTCCAGCTATGTTGAGAGCTTGCAAGAGAATGACTGGATATGGCAGTTAGGGGAGGAGCTATATAGCAGCTCTGCTGTGGGTGATCCTCTTGCAACTTCCTGTTGGGAAGGAGAATATCCCACAAGTAATGGATGATCCGTGGACTGGATACACCTTACAAGAGAACCATATGCACATAAAACAAATCTCCCCCACTCAAACTAGTGAGTAAGGACAAACTCTGTCCCCAGCTGATGTAAACATTTTCTGTACATTTAATGAGATGCAGACCTAACCCTGTTTTGTTCTACTGCTCTCATTTCTGACTTATCAACCACACGACTGAAGAAAAACACATTTTCTATATTAAGAACAAAAAAGATCTGACATCAGTTAAAAAATAAAAAAATAAACTTAAAACTCCCTATTCTGTCTAACAATAGGCTCTACCCCTGAGTTCTAATTCCTTGTGGTTTATGACTTGACTGATTAAATGGGGTAAAATTAGGTCAGGCTGTGTGTGGGGATTCATTAAAGGAAGAAAATATCTGTTGATGAGAGGCAGTGGTATATCGCAGCTGCTGTTCTGGTATAGGAATGATGAGATCTCTCGTGATGCTATGAAATTTATTACAGTTAAAAACTAAACAAAAACTGTCTGAGAGCTCCAGACGCTGCCCTGACAGGTCATTCACATAATGAAGTATAATTGCAGGACATTTCTGTTGCTTTTCTCGTGGTGTTTTGGTTTCTCCACATGGAATATCTTGGCTCCTAGCCATCCTTAGTTCAGTGTCCTCACCATGACTCTGTATAATACATTCTAACTCCCACATACATAGTCAATCTCTATAAATAAACATGCTGCATAATGCAGAATCCTGGAAGACATGAATTTATTTTGTTGGAAAGAAAAAGCAGAACCCTATATGAAAGCTAGAGTGTGTTGCTTTTTTATTTGGTGCTAATATTAAGACAACATGAAGAAAAGTTAAATTTAACTTCATCCAGATTTGTTCCAAACTTTTCATCAATTACAGTATACAGGGAAAAAAGCAAAATCGGAGCAGTAATGTCAGAGTGTGATATTGTTTGCATAAAGCTTCAAGCATTAGGACCAATTAGTTATTTTATATAAGATACAATGATGAAATAAAATAAAACCTAAAGAGAGAAAAAAAAGAGCAAAGAAGAGAGTGAAAGCGAGAGCAAAAAAAAAAAAAAAAAGAGCCAGAACAAAAAAAGCGAGAAAGAGTGAGAAACAAATCTGCATACTGTGCCAGTACATAAGATGGTGGTGACCAGTTGGGGAGGGAAGGTAATCTACACTATAGCAAAAATGAACCTTACAAGCCAATTAACCCCTTCATTGCCATGCATGTCTGCTTTTTCTGAACAAATGGGGGCCCCAAAAAAGTTTTTTACAACCATTTGTCTTATGACTGCAGTAGTTCTGTGCAAATAATTTCAGTGAGAAACCCAAAGTTTGCGAGTTATTTATTTATATATGATTGTATGAGGCGGCCAAATAGTGGCATCAAATATGCTAAAATGGGCCTATATCAATACCTTGGGTTGTCTACTATCTATCTATAAATATTTCATAGGTAAATAAAAAACGCTCTATTTCTATTTAAACTGAGTGATTGCAAAAATGCAAATTGCTGGGCAAGTTTTTCTCTGAAATTCCCAGTAGCAAAGGAGTTAAAAATACCTCCAATAAATTTGTGTATTTTGCTCTAAGACTAACATAACAATTATAAGGTAAAAAAATAGTAATAAAAAAAGGTAAATTACTCACAAGCTTTGCAGAATAGGAAAGGGTTGAAAAAAACTAAATTTATGCTTACCTGATAAATTTCTCTCTTGTGGTGTATCCAGTCCACGGGTTCATCCATTACTTGTGGGGATATTCTCCTTCCCAACAGGAAGTTGCAAAGAGGACACCCACAGCAGAGCTGTCTATATAGCTCCTCCCATAACCCCCACCTCCAGTCATTTGACAGAAGACAAGTAAGAAAAAGGAGAAACTATAGGGTGCAGTGGTGACTGTAGTTTTAAAAATAAAAACACCTGACTTAAAGTGACAGGGCGGGCCATGGACTGGATACACCACAAGAGAAAGAAATTTATCAGTTAAGCATAAATTTTGTTTTCTCTTGTAAGGTGTATCCAGTCCACGGGTTCATCCATTACTAGTGGGATACCAATACCAAAGCTTTAGGACACGGATGAAGGGAGGGACAAGGCAGGAACTTAAACGGAAGGCACCACTGCCTGTAAGACCTTTCTCCCAAAAATAGCCTCCGAAGAAGCAAAAGTATAAAATTTGTAAAATTTAGAAAAAGTATGAAGCGAAGACCAAGTCGCCGCCTTACAAATCTGTTCAACAGAGGCCTCATTTTTAAAAGCCCATGTGGAAGCTACCGCTCTAGTAGAATGAGCTGTAATTCTTTCAGGAGGCTGCTGGCCAGCAGTCTCATAAGCTAAACGGATTATGCTTCTCAGCCAAAAAGAAAGAGAAGTTGCCGAATCCTTTTGGCCTCTCCTCTTTCCAGAGTAGACAACAAACAATGCAGATGTTTGACGAAAATCCTTAGTAGCTTGTAAATAGAACTTTAAAGCACGAACCACGTCAAGATTGTGTAACAGACGTTCCTTCATTGAAGAAGGATTAGGACACAGTGACGGAAAAACAATTTCCTGATTGATATTCTTTTTTTTTTAAATTCTTTTTATTGAAGAGAAAAGGAGATCGGAAACATTTACAATTTGTCTATAGATATACAGCTAACATATCAGTTGCATTATACAAATGATGACATCTTTAACATTCATTTAGCTTGACAATATTGCTTCGGGTCATTTACATCATACACCTGTTCAGGGTTTAGATTTTGATAGTCATCAGAATTCTGACGTTCCCTTCTCCCCTAACACTTCTCTTAATTTTTATACATTTATAACTTAACATATCGCATCAAAAATTAACCTCACCCATGGGTGATTCCAAACATGCCTTGGGGTCTGGTGGGGCTCCCCCAGATTGGGGGGAGAAAAAAAAGAAAAAATTCCAATGACTCTCCCCCTCCCCCACTCCCTCCCCCCTCCATCCACGGGATCTAGCTTGACTCCTAATTTTCAGCCTATAGGATTTGTGAAATTAGGATCTCACCCTGTCTGTCGTCCACTACTGGTGCCTCTGTATCATATAGTGCTGTCCATTCACCTCTTAGGGAGGATTCTAAAAGGATTTCCGTTTGGGAAAATGGGCCGAGCACTTGTCTTTGTATTGTGGGAGTCTGCTTTCTCAAAAAAGGTCCCCATTTTATCAAAAAGGGTCTTAGTCTATGGGCAGTGTCCAGTCTGACGTCAAACTGTTCGATGAACAGATGCTTAAATAGTTTGCGCTTAAATTGCCCTATAGTCGGTGATTTTCTATCTGTCCATAAGCATAGTATGAAGTTTCTGGCAATCAGCATCGTCAGAGTTAGTATTGAGTGGTATTTGTGAGGAGTGTTGTGCCATCTAAAAAAGCATATCTGTTCTAGGTGTAGAGTGACTGAAGCGTCGATTATGCCTTTAAGCCAGTGCTGCAGTCTGGCCCAAAACTGTCTCACCAAGGGGCAGTAATAGAAATAGTGTTGGACATCTGGGGCCGCAGCTCCGCACTTGCCACACCTGTTTGGCAGTTGTGGATTCCATTTGGAGATCCTATTAGGGGTGATGTAATCAAAATGCAGCATTCTCACCTGTGACTCACGCAAGGGTATGCTCATTGTTGCTTTTTTAGTTAGCTCCAGACTTTTCTGGATGTCTATATTGGTGATATCATTCACTCCCCTTGTTATCCATTTATCCAAAGTGATTTTTTGACAGTCAGTCATGGACTTATGCATTAATGTCTTATATATACTAGACATCGAGAAGTTCCCCAACTTGAATGAAGTTTGCGATATGGCAAACATTGGGGTGCTCCAGAAATTCGGATCTTTGTGTTTAAGATCATCAATATAATGGCGTATTTGGAGATAAGTGTAGAATTGCGTGTTGGGGATATCATATCTCGTACTCAGATCCGCGAAGGTTTTAACCGTACGTGTCAGGGGGTCCAGTAAGTCCCCGATTGTTTTTATCCCTCCAATGGCGAAAGGGTACTGTGTCTGTGCCCGCTGGGAAATCGAGGTTGCCCACTATGGGCAATAGTTTGGCGGAAGGGGACCGCGGCCCCAAGTATCTATGAGCCATGCGCCAGGCTGCCAGTGGTCCCTTATAGAGGATAGATGATTTAATGTGTGGGGGTGTTTCTGTCACCTTTAAGTATGGTAAGTACGCTAGATCTATAGGTTTCAGTACGGCGTTTTCTAATTCCATATCACAGAAGTGAGAGGTACCCAATTGCCAGTCAAGGACTAGCCTGATCAAGGCTGCCCAATTGTACATTCTAAAATTTGGGAGACCCAAGCCCCCAGAAATGAATGATTGCTGCAAGTGTGCAGCTGCTATGCGAGGCTTACCCCCTCTCCACACAAATTATTTGACCGCGGTGTTCAAGGAGTTCAGGTCCTTCTTCTTCAATAAGAAGGGCAACATAAACATGGGGTAAAGTAGCCTCGGCAACGTGACCATTTTGACGAGACTGATTCGTCCCATGACTGACAAGGGCAGCGAACTCCACTGCTGTAACTGTTTACACAAGTTGGCACAGTGGTTTGAAAGATTTGAGTCGTATAAGCTGAGAGGGTTTCTATGCAGTTGGATGCCTAAATAAGTTAGTCCGTTTCCAACTTCAGTAAAGGGATAGGTTCCTTTGCTAGCCGAGTGCTTATTCAGCCACAATATCTCAGACTTTCCAGTATTGATCTTATAGCCGGAGAAGCTACCAAAGGTTTGAATGATCCTAAGGATATTAGGGACATGCTCTGCAGGATCCTCTACAAATAGCAGCATGTCGTCAGCATATAGGGCTAACTGTTATGGTCTGCCGTGTACTTTGATGCCTGGGAAGCTCTGCCGAAGTTTAATAGCCAAAGGCTGCAACGCCATGTCGAAAAGCAGAGGGGACAAGGGGCACCCCTGTCTCGTGCCTCGTTGCAGAACAATGTCTGGAGAGAACATGCCATTTGCCAGAACTCTGGCCACCGGTCTCGAGTATATGTTCCGGATAGTTTGCGCAAACTTTCCTACCACATTGAAACGCATTAAGGTGTTGTCCAGATGTTCCCATTCAACTCTATCGAAGGCCTTCTCTGCGTCCAGGGACAGCAGGAAGGCCTCCGACACATCATCCCTGTACCGACCCTCACCCCTCCTCCAGCAAAAGTCAATGACCTGAGTAACCCTTCGCAAATTAACCACCTATGATCGCTGGTACACAAAATTGGTTTGGTCTGGGTGCAGAAGGGATGGCAAGAGGATCTTTAGTCGAGCCGCTAACACTGCCATATATATCTTATAGTCAGCGTTTAATAGCGAGATAGGTCGGTATGACTCAGGTAGAGGATGGTCTTTCCCTGACTTGGGGATGAGTGTGATATGAGCTGCCGAGAAAGTCGGCGATGGTAAGAGCTCACTCTGGAAGTATCCATTATACATCTCTAGTAGTGTTGCGGCTATATTGGGTTGCAGTAACCGATAAAATTCAACAGGTAGACCATCCGGACCCGGTGCCTTACCCAGAGCCATGTTTTGTATTGCTCTATCAACTTCTTCCGCCGTAATGGGGGAGTTCAGTTGATCTATCTGGTCCTGGCTAAGCCGCGGTAGATTCACAGAGGACCAGAAGGAACTCTCCACCTCTGGTGAGCACCCCGGTTGCTTTGTATACAGCTCAGCATAATACTCTGCAAACCCTCTGGCAATATCCATGGGTGTTGTGAGCACCTTCCCTTTGTATTTCAAGGAGGCAACATCCTTTTTTGCTGTGCGAGCTTTGGTTAGGGAGGCCAATAATTTCCCTGATCGGTTTTCAAATCTATAAAATTTAGATGCTGTTTTGATCAACCCTGCCGCTGCCTGTTGGGACATAAATGTATCCAAGTTTTCTTTCGCGGTGACATACTCGTCATACAGCTCTCTAGTTTTATTAGTGCAGTAACTACTGTAAGCCATCACCAGGCTTTTCTCCAGTGTGACATAGCGAAGCTGGGTTTTACGCCGAAGGTCAGCCAGGTATGAAATAATGTTACCCGCCAACACCACTTTTGCTGTTTCCCACATAAGTTGGGGGTTAGCAACGTGAGCCAAGTTGTCAGTGTAGAAATCATTCCAGGAGTGTATCAGGAACTGTTTGAAAGGCACTGAGTTAATTAAGTAGCTTGGAAATCTCAAAGTGTTTCTATTGGCAGGGCATCTGCGGAGGTGGAGTGTAAGCTCAACCGGCGCGTGGTCAGATAATAGGATATCGTGTATCTTGGCTTGTTGAACCAGCGAGATAACCGATTCAGAGATCATGAAAAGGTCTATCCTAGACAAGGACGCCTTGGCCTTGGAGATACAAGAGTAATCCCTGCTTTCTGGATGTCGCAATCGCCATATGTCGCTTAGCCCCAGCTCTTCTTCTAGATTAGAAAAAATGTTCCTCTCAAATCGTCCCAAATATTTAGGCCGATTACTTTCGGAAGGGAGTCCCGGGGCTCGCATCCTATCACACACTTGGTCAGGTGCAAGATTGAAGTCCCCCCCCAGTATAAGCTTTGTATCTAGGTATGGTGTTAGTACCCTAGTGAGTTGTGTCCAGAAGCCTGCACTTTTTTGGTTGGGGGCATACAAATTACACAAAGTGTAGAGTTGCGTGCTCATTTTAATTTAGACTATGAGGTAGGGACCCTCTGGGTCCTTGTGAGTTCTAAGAATTTCTGCGCTAGATTTTTTCCCAAAGAGGATAATCAGTCCTCTACTAGAGCTAGTGTGTGAAACAAAGGCAATTCTACCCACGCAATCTGTTTTTAACTTCTCGTGTTCAGAGTCAGTCAGGTGTGTCTCCTGCAAAAGAGCCACATCAGTGTGTAACCTACGTAGATGCGTGAGTATAGCTTTTCTCTTAATGGGTGAATGGATTCCGCCCACATTCCAGGAAATAAACTTAGCTACCATCTATGCTTCCTTTCCGAGCCATGTGCTGTTGGGTCTGGGTCTGCGAGATAAGGGGGGGAGAGGGGAGCAGGTCCAGGAGAGAGGAAGAGAAAAAAAAATAAAAAAAAATTCCCTCTTTGAAACCAGCCTCTGTTCCTTCAATAGGGAGGGTCATCTGCCTGCATTCAACCATTGGTGTATTAATTCCATCCATACGTTGAAAGAGAAAAAAACATATTTGTAAAGGATGTTGATGCTGCGCATCAATTGTCCAATGGTCTTTGGCATAGACTTGAGACCCCACGTGTTTCCACCAAGTCAGGGGCAAGGATTTTTTTTGTTTTTTAAGAGAGGGAAACAAAAATACAAAAATTCAAATTGAAAAAAAAAACACAGCTTCCAGGGATCGTGGCCCACCATTCCCCGCAGAAAATAGAGTTGCTAAAAATAGCAGCATATGAACAAGATAACAACAACAAGAAAACAATAGAACAGATTTTCAGTCTTGGTGAACATTCCCCATAACAATTAGGATTATTAGAAATTGCGATATATGAGGGAGACATAAAAAAGGTTATCAGCCTTGGTGAACATGGACTGACATACATGACAGCGAGATATCCGAGCCGCCCCATCTTCCACTCAGGTGGAGTACCCATTATTACCGGCCAATAAGCCAGTGCGTCTAAAAGACAATATATTGTATTATGAGTAATGCGGCGGCCCGGGACCTGTTCTGCGCAGTAGTAACAGCTTCTCTGCCACCCCAACGCAGAACTTAGTGTCAAGAGTAAGAGTATTGTCATCTGAGATTTCAGTCCACTCTTCCCCAAGTTAAAAAACAGTACTATGAACAACGTTAAACATAAAAAGGCTATCAGCATTAGCATACATAAATTGGAGTGCGTGCAAACGCAACATCCAGGCCACCCCATCCTCCATTCCGGGTAAATACCCAGGGGTACTTGCAAGCAGGCATATGGATCCGAGAGACTTTGCCTTGTACTATGGAATATGCGGCAGCCTGGAGCCCGCCCTGTGAAACAGGAGTAGCCTACTCGCCATTTCAGCAGGAGACTTAGCGTCAAGATTATGATAAACATTTGTATTAGGGTCATTACAGATATTATCATTAAACCGTTCCAGTTTGTATTACAATAAAGACAGAACCAAAGCTTAAGCAGTGTCCACATGTCTGTTCTATGTTTCATATGCAGTAACAACCGCATCCTCAACAGTGATAAACATCCAAACATTGTAGGTACATGAGCAAACAAGTTCCCTCCCCTCTGTAGATTTCTGACTAGCTGTTCCCACTTATCTTTTCTCCATTCCCCAGTAGTACCCATAAATAACAGTAACTCAAATAGTAACATAAACTTGAATGTGAAAAGTATTCGTGCAGTTCCATTCCCTCCCCCCTGCGTGTCAGAGAGTGTGGAGTATTGCCGGGCATGTAACACTGGAGCACGACCAGAGGGAAAATTCCCTCTGCTTTGAGTGTGCTCCCGAGCACCACACAGGGCCGTACACCAAATAACATTTATGAGACAGATAATAATGACAGTACAACCTGTTAAAACCATGTCCGTGTTCTAAGACTGTCAGCTACATATATGATCTTTCAATCAGGGTCCGCTTGCAGCGCCTCCCTGCGAGGATTACCAGGCCGTCTCCGATCCTCCCCCAGAAAGGCTTGCGCCTCCGCGGGAGAATCAAAGAATCTGGGACCATTGTCAGTAAGCAACTTTAACCTTGCCGGGTACAACAGATACACCTTTTGTCCCTCCCTATTTAGGGATGAGCATATCGCAGAGAATTCCCTCCTTTTCTTCATCAACTCCGCTGAGTAATCCTGAAAGAGTAGGAGTTTTGAGTTATCAAACATCAAGGAGGGGAGTCTACGATATGCTCGTAGTACCTGAACTTTTACCTGGAAATGCAAGAATTTTATCATTACTTGTCTGGGGGGTTGACCTTCTCTAGGATTTTGCCTTTCTGGCCCCACCCTGTGCGCCCTTTCTACACTACCTCTCATTATGCCTGATGCAATACCCAGCAGAGATGCCAGGTCATGCTCCACAAAGTGTATGATGTCTGCTGGTTTGACCGTCTCAGGCAGGCCCAAGAGGCAAACATTTCCGCCTGGACCTATTTTCTAGGTCCTCTAGGCGTTGATATAGGATTTGATTTTGGTGTGTCAGATCTTCTACCTTTCTTGTGTGAGAAACATTAAAGTCTTCTAACTCTGAGACTCTCTCTTCTACCTCATTAAAGCGAGCTGTTATCTGCTTAACCTCACCCGCTAAGATTTCTACACCTCTCTGAATATTGTCCATTTTAGGCATAAAGAGTGATGTTAGTTGCTGTACTATAGCGTGAGATTCCACTAGCTCAGGCGGGGTGTCAGTGTTTTTAGGTGTAGAAGTAGAGGCATGCTCCGCATTGCTTTTTACCTTTTTTTCCCCTGTCTTACTTCTCCCAGACATTCTTGAGGGCTCTAAAAATGTATCCATAAAAAGATAGAACGCACTTATGTTACATATGTTAGAGAATAGAGGGTGCTAAGTATATAAAAAAAGGCTTATATTGTACCACTCACTCTATTTGGCTCCTGTTAGTGTACCACAAGCAACCTTGTATATTAGATCCTTTGCACAATAAATCTAACAAATATCAGTACAGCATTCAGCCCACAAGCCTATTCACAAGTAGGTGTTACACAAATTTAGAATAGTTCCCCCAATAAGTCAGAAAACACCAAGTGAAACTGTAGCACTCTGCTTGCAGTTCTTGCACTGTCTAGTGTTGGAGCAGGATGCTGTGTAGGGAAGCAATCGGGCCAGGCCTGTGTTATCCAATATCAAGTCAAGTGTTCCTGTGGGGATCTTTTACAGCGTGCCTCTCAATGTGCAAAGCTCTCCGCTCAAGGTCTCTGTGCACAGTTCCCCAAATGAGCCCAAACAGGTAGCCTGTGGCAGGGTTGAGTCACCTTGTGTCCCACCACTCCAGACTCACTAAGAGCCAGAATACACTACGTGTGCGGGCAGCACTGGGTCCCCCCGTCCTTATACCGGACTGTATGAGCTGGATGTGTATGATGTGTGACTGGGGCTAAGTGCCCTGTATCTTACCAGCTCCTCCGGTCCCGGATGGATCCCAAGTGTCAGGGTTGATGGCTCTTCCCCTGTTTTTTATTTCTTTTTCCTCCCCCTGGCACACAACAGCTACGGCTCCAAGCCTTGCAAGTGTTGGGGAGCGAAGCTGCTGTTAGGATGATGTCACAGGAGTCGGGGCCTTACCACTGCGTTGCCAGCAAAGTTGTTGAGGAGGCCGGTCAGCTCCGCTTGGTTCCCTTTGTCAGCTGGGTCAGACCAATCCCGGTACCCAGTTCTCGACTCTCAGCGGGACCGGTATACTGCCGCTCGTGAGAAGCTCAGAGTGGGGATAGATAGAGGAGTGCGTCCCCCCACGTTGCGCTCCCGGCACGCAGATCTCACCTCTCCGGCTGTGCAAGGTGTTGGGTGGAGGCTTTAAGGCAATGTAGTTTAGTCTGTGCCTATCTTCTCTTCCTCCCGATTGCCACCTTTCTTCACCGCTATCACAGTTTAATGCGGTTTGTCGGGTATAATCGGTCCTTTTTTTCGCGCCAATATGGCCGCCTGTGGCAAACACCTCCGCGCCTACTCGCTTGCTTGTCGGTCCTTCCGTGGGGGAGAGATGATTTTCTCCGGCTAAAAAGTTGTCTAGACACGATCCTGTCAAAGACTAATATGCCCAAGTCTTGATTCACTTAGTTGAAGCCTGAAAAAACTCCAAAAGCATTCAGCGGGATGACGGAGCTCTGAAGCGAGCTGCTTACTCCTTGCCTGCCCACCGGAAGTCCTCCTGATTGATATTCTTATTAGAAACCACCTTAGGAAGAAAACCAGGTTTGGTACGCAAAACTACCTTATCTGCATGGAAGACCAGATAAGGGGAATCACACTGTAAGGCAGATAATTCTGAAACTCTTCGAGCCGAAGAGATAGCTACTAAGAACAGAACTTTCCAAGATAAAAGTTTGATATCTATGGAATGCAAAGGTTTAAACGGAACCCCTTGAAGAACTTTAAGAACTAAATTTAAACTCCATGGCGGAGCAACAGGTTTAAACACAGGCTTGATTCTAACTAAGGCCTGACAAAACGCCTGAACGTCTGGAACATCTGCCAGACGCTTGTGCAAAAGAATAGACAGAGCAGAAATCTGTCCCTTTAAGGAACTAGCTAATAATCCCTTTTCCAAGAAAAAGATGATATCCTAGGAATCCTGACCTTACTCTATGAGTAACCCCTGGATTCACACCAATGAAGATATTTACACCATATCTTATGATAGATTTTCCTGGTGACAGGCTTACGAGCCTGAATCAAGGTATCAATAACCGACTCGGAGAAACCACGTTTTGATAAAATCAAGCGTTCAATCTCCAAGCAGTCAGACGCAGAGAAATTAGATTTGGATGTTTGAATGGACCTTGCAGTAGAAGGTCCTGCCTCAGCGGCAGAGTCCATGGTGGAAAGGATGACATGTCCACCAGATCTGCATACCAAGTCCTGCGTGGCCACGCAGCTGCTATCAAAATCACCAAAGCTCTCTCCTGCTTGATCTTGGCAATCAGACGAGGGAGGAGAGGAAATGGTGGAAACACATAAGCCAGGCTGAAGGACCAGGGCACTGCTAGAGCATCTATCAGCGCTGCCTGGGGATCCCTTGACCTGGACCCGTAACAAGGAAGCTTGGCATTCTGATGAGACGCCATCAGACCCAGTTCTGGTTTGCCCCATAGTTGAATCAGCTGGGCAAATACCTCCGGATGGAGCTCCCACTCCCCCGGATGAAAAGTCTGCCGACTTAGAAAATCCGCCTCCCAGTTCTCTACTCCTGGGATATGGATAGCTGAGAGATGGCAAGAGTGAACCTCTGCCCATAGAATTATCTTGGAAACCTCCATCATTGCCAGGGGACTCCTTGTTCCCCCCTGATGGTTGATATAGGCTACAGTCGTGATATTGTCCGACTGAAATCTGATGAACCTGGCCGCAGCTAGTTGAGGCCAAGCCTGAAGAGCATTGAAAATCGCTCTTAGTTCCAGAATGTTTATCGGAAGGAGGGCTTCCTCCCGAGTCAACGAACCCTGAGCCTTCAGGGAGTTCCAGACTGCGCCCCAGCCCAGAAGGCTGGCATCTGTCGTCACTATAGTCCACTCTGGCCTGCGGAAACTCATTCCCCTGGACAGATGGACCCGAGATAACCACCAGAGAAGAGAATCCCTGGTCTCTTGATCCAGATCTAGCAAAGGAGACAAATCTGTGTAGTCCCCATTCCACTGATGGAGCATGCAAAGTTGCAGTAGTCTGAGATGTAGGTGGGCAAACGGAACTATGTCCATTGCCGCTACCATAAGACCAATTACTTCCATACACTGAGCCACTGACGACCGAGAAATGGAATGAAGAGCACTGAAGGAGGTCAGAAGCTTTGATATCCTGACTTCCGTCAGAAAAATTTTCATTTCTACTGAATCTATCAGAGTCCCTAGGAAGGAAACTCTTGTGAGAGGGGAAAGCGAACTCTTTTCTAAGTTCACCTTCCACCCGTGAGACCTCAGAAAGGCCAGAACAATGTCCGTATGGGACTTGGCGACTTGAAGAGTCGACGCCTGGATTAAGATGTCGTCTAAATAAGGCGCCACTGCTATGCCTCGCGGCATTAGGACTGCCAGAAGGGACCCTAGAACCTTCGTAAAGATTCTCGGCGCCGTGGCTAACCCGAAGGGAAGAGCCACAAACTGGTAATGCCGGTCTAGGAAGGCAAACCTGAGGAACTGGTGATGATTTCTGTGAATCGGGATGTGCAGATAAGCATCCTTTAAGTCCACGGTAGTCATATATTGATCCTCCTGGATCATAGGAAGAATGGTTCGGATTGTCTCCATCTTGAAGGATGGGACCCTGAGGAATTTGTTTAGGAACTTGAGATCCAAGATTGGTCTGAAAGTTCCCTCTTTTTTGGGAACTATAAAAAGGTTTGAATAGAAACCCTGCCCCTGTTCCTCTCTTGGAACTGGGTGGATCACTCCCATAACGAGTAGGTCTTGAACACAATTTAAGAATGCCTCTCTCTTTATCTGGTTTGCAGATAATTGTGAGAGGAGAAATCTCCCTTTTGGGGATGAACCTTTGACTTCCAGAAGATATCCCTGGGAAACAATCTCTACTGCCCAGGGATCCTGAACATCTCTTGCCCAAGCCTGGGCGAAGAGAGAAAGTCTGCCCCCGACTAGATCCGGTCCCGGATCGGGGGCTACTCCTTCATGCTGTCTTAGAGGCAGCAGCAGGTTTTTTGGTCTGCTTCCCCTTGTTCCAAGCCTGGTTAGGTCTCCAGACTGGTTTGGACTGGGCAAAATTTCCCTCTTGTTTTGCATTAGAGGAAGCTGAAGCTGCGCCACTCTTGAAGTTTCGAAAGGAACAAATTATTCTGTTTGGTCCTTAATTTATTGGACCTATTCTGAGGAAGGGCGTGACCTTTTCCTCCGGTAATATCAGAAATGATCTCCTTCAGGCCAGGTCTGAATACGGTCTGTCCTTTGAAGGGGATGTTAAGAAGCTTAGATTATGAAGTAACGTCTGCTGACCAGGACTTAAGCCATAGCGCCCTACACGCCAGAATGGCAAAACCTGAATTATTAGCCGCTAACTTAGTTAAATGAAAAACGGCGTCAGAAATAAATTAGCTAACTTAAGAGCTTTAATCCTGTCTAAAATATCATCTAACGGGGTCTCCACCTGTAGAGCCTCCTCAAGAGACTCGAACCAAAAGGCCGCTGCAGCAGTAACTGGGGCAATGCATGCAAGAGGCTGGAGAAGAAAACCTTGATGTATAAAAATTTTCTTAAGGAGACCCTCCAATTTTTTATCCATAGGATCTTTGAAAACACAACTGTCCTCGACGGGGATAGTTGTACGCTTAGCTAGGGTAGAAATAGCTCCCTCCACCTTAGGGACCGTCTGCCACGAGTCCCGTATGGCGACATCTATGGGAAACATCTTTTTAAAGGCAGGAGGGGGAGAGAAAGGCACACCTGGTCTATCCCATTCCTTAGTAATAATTTCCGAAAACCTCTTAGGGACTGGAAAAACATCAGTGTAAACAGGCACTGCAAAGTATTTGTCCATTTTACACAACTTCTCTGGAACTACAATGGGGTCACAGTCATCCAGAGTCGCTAAAACCTCCCTGAGCAATAAGCGGAGGTGTTCAAGCTTAAATTTAAACGCTGTCATTTCAGAATCGGATTGAAGTAAAGACTTCCCTGAATCTTCCCTGAATCTGAAATGTCACCCTCAGATAGAAACTCCCTTACACCGGTTTCAGAGCATTGTGAGGGTAAATCGGACACAGCTAATGCAGCGCCAGAAAGCTCTGTATTTGTTCTAGCCCCAGAGCTGTCTCGCTTTCCTTGTAATCCTGGCAGTTTGGACAATACCTCTGTGAGGGTAGAATTCATAACTGCCGCCAAGTCCTGTAAGGTAAAAGAATTAGACGCGCTAGATGTACTTGGCGTCACTTGAGCGGGAGCTATAGGTTCTGACACATGGGGAGAGCTAGATGGCATAACCTCCCTTTTTTCAGTCTGAGAATCCTCTGGTGATAAATCTTTAAAAGCCATAATATGGTCTTTATAGTTTATAGATAATATGGTCTTTATAGTTTATAGATATTTCAGTACATTTGGTACACATTCTAAGAGGGGGTTCCACAATGGCTTCTAAACATATTGAACAAAGAGTTTCCTCTATGTCAGACATGTTTAACAGACTAGTAATGACACCAGCAAGCTTGGAAAACACTTTAATAAATGTGAAACAGCAATTAAACAAAAACGGTACTGTGCCTTTAAGAGAAAAAAACTAGCACTTAAACTGCAAAACAGTGTTAAAATGTAGTAAAGTCTTCGAAATGTTTACAGTGTTTGTAAGGGACTAAAGCAACATCTCACCCACTTGCAAATGGATGATTAACCCCTTAGCCCCCAAACCGGATTTAAAAAATGTCAACCACCGGTAAAAGACAGTTAAGCTCTGCTGTGGCTCCTACCTGCCCTCAAATACGATTAGGGAAGAAATAAGCCCTCTATAGTGGTCCTCAGATGCAAGAGGACTCCTCTAGGGAAGCTGGATGTCTCAGTCTGAAAGAAACTGCGCATCTAAAGTGTGAAAATAGGCCCCTCCCACCATGTACTCGATGTCAGAGGGGCCTTAAGGAAATACTCCTAGGAGTATCTGACTAGCCATGTGGAAAAACTAGGCCCCAACAAAAGACTTATCACCCTCAGAAAAAAACGTCTTACTTATGTAACATGTAAACGTTTTGTCACCCATAAACACCACACTAAGTAATATGAGAATTAAAATGAGTATTACCCTGTTTAGTAAGCATGATCCCAGTCGTTGCAAAATCACTGCATCTAGCTTACCTCAAATATAAAAGGCTCTGTCAGCATTTTCTAGAACTTATCTCTCTAGAAATAAATATACTGAACATACCTCAAAGCAGGTAATCTGCAGACTGTTCCCCCAACTGAAGCTTTCCCATACTCTTCAGTTATGCGTGAGAACAGCAATGGACCTTAGTTACAAACCGCTAAGATCATCATCCTCCGGGCAGAATTCTTCTAATTTCTGCCTGGGAGTAAACAGTACAACGCCGGTACCGTTTAAAAATAACAAACTCTTGATTGAAGGTAAAACTACACTAAGTCACCACATATCTCTTTATACTTCCTATCTTGTCGAGAGTTGCAAAGAGAATGACTGGGGGTGGGGGTTAGGGGAGGAGCTATATAGACAGCTCTGCTGTGGGTGTCCTCTTGGCAACTTCCTGTTGGGAAGGAGAATATCCCCACAAGTAATGGATGAACCCGTGGACTGGATACACCATACAAGAGAAAGAAATCATGCAGTATGCCCACAGACTCACCACAACAACTACCACCATAATAATAATAAAAGTGAAAATAACATCTGCTAGTGCAGACTGTAAAATTATAGTGACAGTTGTACCCTAATTTTTCTCCCCTTTAATTTGTTCCTTATTATCTATTTTTGCCTCCTGCAGTGTATTAAACGGTTTACAAATGCCTCCTTTAACTTTATTTCAGCTTTTGAAATAGCCAATTTTGCCAGTGGTATCCCTACATATACTGAAAGTTTAAGCTATCAAAAGACTATAGAAAAGCTGTGCAAACAGACAACAGACAAAATTACATTCTCAATAGGTGTTAGGAAAGTGTTTAATTTTTTTCATTAGATTATGAGTCTACATAGTCGTAATGTGTGGAATATACTTTCCGTCACTAGGAGATGGCAAAGAACCCCAACAAGACCTTTTAATCCCTCCCACCTCCCAGCACTACTCAGTTTTGTTGTTTTCCTCCTAGGAGTGAAGGTGAAGATTGAGGTGTTTCAGTTAGTTCTACTTGGATTATTTATTGGGAGCTCAGACCTATGTGAGACATACTACCAATTGGATTTACTCATAGAAATAGCACATTATGTGCACAGTATTTCCTTATGAGATTTCAGCCATAAATACCTTCAGGTGTCACAGGGACATGTCCCTTAGTCTCCTCCTGTAAGATTGAAAGGGGCAGTAAACCTAGAAAATAATGTTATATAATTCTGCACATAGTGTCATAGTATCAAATATTAGTGCTAGCTTTATGTAACATAATATTGCTGGTGAAATATTTCTAAAAAAAAAAAAAAGTGTTTTTTTCAGACCCGCCATTAGGCAATATTATGTTACAATAAAGCTAGCACTAATATAATGTTATATAATTCTGCACTATGTGCAGAATTATATAACCTTATTTTCTAGGTTTACTGCCCCTTTAAGGTACTTTCTTCTCATATCCTCTGCTAAAACCTGTACAGCATTAGATGGGCTCTCTACTGGATACAGCTACAGATCTTGCAAGTAATCTCAGTGAAGGGGGGGTTCTCTCAGGTAAGTGACTAAGTATTTACATAGCCACCCATATTTGTATATACTTTTATCAGTATAGCATAGCCAAGGGGGCTCAGTCAGCACTTAGCAGCAGTTCTTAGCGGTTGTTCCTTCCTAACCTTTGGAAACATTTTGACTGATTTGGGATAAAACATAATTTATGCTTACCTGATAAATGTATTTCTTTCCGGATATGGTGAGTCCATGATGTCATCAATTACTAGTGGGAATATCTCTCCTGTCTAGCAGGAGGCGGCAAAGAGCACCACAGCAAAGCTGTTAAATACCACTCCCCTTCCCATAATCCCGTCCTTCGACCGAAGGGAAAGGGAAAAAGGAATAATACAAAGGTGTAGAGGTGCCTGAGGTTTAGTAAAAAATAACTGTTTTAAATATAAGGGTGGGGTCGTGGACTCACCATATCCGGAAATAAATACATTTATAAGGTAAGCATAAATTATGTTTTCTTTCCTAAGATATCTTGAGTCCACAACGTCATCAATTACCCAAGCTAGAGGACACAGATGACTAGGGAGGGAAAAAAGACAGGTGGACCTAAACAGAAGGCACCACCGCTTGAAGAATCTTCCTCCCAAAAGGAGCCTCAGCTGAGGCAAAAGTATCAAATTTATAACATTTTGAAAAAGTGTGCAGAGAGGAACAAGTTGCAGCCTTGCAAATCTGTTCCACAGAACCTTCAATTTTTGAAAGCCCAAGAAGACGAGACAGCCCTAGTGGAATGAGCTGTAACTCTCTCAGGAGGCTGCTGTCCAGCAGTCTCATAAGCAAAACAATTCATACTTGTCAACCAAAAGGAAAGAGAAGTAGCAGTAGCCTTCTGACCCTTACGTTTTCCCGAGAAAAAACAAAAAGGGCAGAAGATTAGCGAAAATCCTTAGTAGCCTGTAAATAGAATTTTAAAGCATGCACTACATCCAAGTTGTGCAACAAAAGCTCCTTATGATAAGAAGGATTGGGACAGAGAGAAGGAACAACAATTTCCTAATTAATATTCCTAACCGAAACCACCTTAGGAAGAAAACCTAGTACGTAGGACCACCTTATCCGCATGAAAGATAAGGTAAGGAGAATCATACTGCAAAGTTGAAAGTTCCGAAACTTTCCTCGCAGAAGAAATGGCAACAAGAAACAAAACCTTCCAAGAAAACAATTTAATATCTATGGAATGCATTGGCTCAAACGGAGTCTGCTGCAAAACCTTAAGAACAAGGTTAAGACTCCAAGGAGGAGTAACCAACTTAAACACAGGCTTAATTCTGACCAAGGCCTGACAAAAAGATTGAACATCTGGCACGACCGCCAAATGCTTATGTAGCAGAATAGATAAAGCAGAAATCTGACCTTTCAGAGAGTACCGACTGACAACCCCTTCGCCAAACCTTCCTGGAGAAAAGACAAAATTCTAGGAATCCTAACTCTACTCCAAGAGTAGCCCTTAGATTCACACCAATAAAGGTATTTACACCATACCTTATGGTAAATTTTCCGAGTAACAGGCTTGCAAGCTTGAATCATGGTCTCAATGACCGATTCAGAAAAACCATGTTTAGACAAAACTAAGCGTTCAATCTCCAAGCAGTCAGTTTCAGAGAAACTAGATTTGGATGGAAGAAAGGATCCAGAGTTAGAAGGTCCTTCCTCAGAGGCAGCCTCCAAGGAGGCAGAGATGACATGTTCACTAGGTCTGCATATCAGATCCTGCGAGGCCATGCAGTAGCTTTTAGAATTACTGATGCTCTCTCCTGTTTGATACGAGCAATGACTCGTGGAAGAAGAGCAAACGGAGGAAACAGATAAACTAGACCAAACCCCCAAGACACCGCCAGAGCATCTATCAGAGCTGCCTGCAGATCTCTTGACCATGAACTGTACTTTGGAAGCTTGGCGTTCTGCCGAGATGCCATCAGATCCAACTCTGTCACCCCCCACTTGAGGGTTAACCTGGAGGAGAACACTTCCGGATGGAGAACCCACTCCCCGGTATGAAATGTCTGTCTGCTCAAAAAACCCACTTGCCAATTGTCCACTCCTGGAATGTGGATTGCAGATAGACAACAATCGTAAACTTCTGCCCACTGAAAAATCCGAGCCACCTCCCTCATGGCTACGGAACTCCAAGTTCCTCCCTGGTGGTTGATGTAAGCCACAGAGGTGATATTGTCCGACTGAAATCTGATAAATCGGGCTAAAGCCAACTGAGGCGAAGTTAGAGAATTGTAACACGCTCTCAACTCCAAGATGTTCATGGGAAGAGCAGACTCCTCCTGAGTCCATAATTCCTGCGCCTTTAACACTTCCCAGACTGCTCCCCAGCCTAGCAGGCTGGCATCCATGGTCATGATCACCCAAGGAGGTCTCCGGAAGCATGTGCCCTGAGACAGATGTTTCTGAGAAAACCACCACGGAAGACAGTCTCTTGTTAACACGTCTAGATCTATCCTCTGGGACAGATTAAAATGGTTTCCGTTCCATTGCTTGAGCATGCATAATTGCAGAGCTCTCAAGTGGAATCGAGCAAAGGGAATTATGTCCATCGAAGCGACCATCAAACCAATTACTTCCATACATTGGGCTACAGATGGCCGAACAGTAGACTGAAGAGAGAGACAAGAAGAGAGAGGCAAGCAGAGAGAATTTTGGATTTCCAGAACTCCGTCAGCAAAATCTTCGTAGATAGGGAATCTATTATAGTCCCTAAGAACATCACCCTTGTAGTTGGAACAAGGGAACTCTTTCCCAGATTCACTTTCTATCTGTGGGAACGTAGAAAAGATAACAAGATCACTGTATGGGAGCTTGTTAGTTAAAAAGATGGCGCCTGAACCAGAATGTCATCTAAGTAAGGTGCCACTGCAATTCCCGAGACCTGATCACTGCCAA
The DNA here is from genome assembly GCF_027579735.1 of Bombina bombina. Lineage (NCBI taxonomy): Eukaryota > Metazoa > Chordata > Amphibia > Anura > Bombinatoridae > Bombina > Bombina bombina. Next base: position 423,491,753 of record NC_069500.1, on the reverse strand, counting down.
GAGAGCCCCCAGAACCTTTGAGAAAAGTCTGGGAGCTGTGGCAAGGCCAAACAGAAGAGCCACAAACTGAAAGTGTTTGCCTAGAAAAGCAAATCTCAGAAATTTGTGTTGATCCCTGTGAATAGGAATATGAAGATAAGCATCCTTCAGGTCTATGGTCGTCATAAACTGACCTTCCTGAACCAAAGGAAGAATGGACAGAATGGTCTCCATTTTGAAGGACGGTACCCTGAGAAACCTGTTGAGACTCTCTAGGTCTAAAATGGGACAAAACGTTCCCTCTTTCTTGGGAACTACAAACAGATTTAAATAGAATCCTAGACCCTGTTCCTTTACTGGAACAATAACTCCCAGAGAAAAAAGATCCTGAACGCAGTTCAAGAATGCCTCTCTTTTTACCCAATTTGCAGACAACCTTGAGAGACAAAACCTACCCCTGGGAGGGAGAAAATTGAATTATATCTTGTAACCCTGAGAAACAATGCCCACAGCCCAAGGATCTGGGACATCCCCTAACCACTCCCGATAAAACAGGGAAAGTCTGCACCCCACTTGATCCGACTACGGACAGAGGGCTGACCCATCATGCTGACTTAGACACTTAGAGGACTTGAATTGTTCCTGTTTGGGAGCAGAGGAAGAAGGCTTTTGACCTTTGAAATTACGAAAGGAACGAAAATTACTTTGACGTCCCTTAAATCTAATCTTTTTGTCTTGTGGTAGAAAAGATCCTTTTCCACACGTAACATCAGATATGTTTGCCAGTCTAGGCCCAAACAAAGTCTTACCCTTGTAAGGAAGCGCCAAAAGCTTAGATTTGAAGAAAACATCAGCTGACCAAGACTTAAGCCACAAAGCCCTGCAAGCCAAGACAGAGAAACCAGACAGCTTGGCCCCCAATTTAATAACTTGCATATTAGCATCAGAAATAAAAGAATTGGCTAGCTTAAGAGCCGTAATGCTATCCTGAATTTCTTCCAATCTAAAATAGATTCAGATAAAGCATTTCACCAATAAGATGCTGCACTTGTCACTGTGGCAATACAAACTGCAGGCTGCCATTGAAGACCCTGATGCACATACGTCTTCAAATATACCACCAGCTTCTTATCCATCGGACCCTTAAAAGAGCAACTATCCTCTATTGGGATTGTAGTTCTCTTAGCCAGAGAAGAAATAGCCCCTTCTACTTTAGGCACCATGCGCCAAGAATCCTTAATGGATTCAGCAATAGGGAACATCTTCTTAAAAACTGAAGATAGGGAGAACGGAATCCCTGGTTTTTCTCATCCCTGTGCAATAATCTCTATCACACGATCTGGAACAGGAAACACTTCCGTAGAGGAAGAGACATCATAGAATCTATTAAGCTTAGATTTCTTAGGGTTAACTACAACAGGAGAGTCAGATTCATCCAAAGTAGCCAAAACCTCCTTTAATAAAACAGGAAGGTGTTCAAGCTTAAACCTAAAGCTTACTTCTTCCACCTCAGACATAAGATTAACACTGTCAGAATCAGAGATTTCACCCTCAGAAGGAACTGATGCAACATCCTCCGTATGAGGAAGATCAACCTGTATAGAAGCTGAAACAGGTACTTTACAATCTATTAAGTGTTTAGTTTTCCTCTTGCGTTTTCCTAAAACAGGAAAGGCAAATAAAGCTGCAGATACCGCAGAAGATATATGTGCAGCGAAATCTGCAGGCAAATATACCCCACCAGGAGGTTGAGAGGAACCAAAGGGCACTACATGTGATGCCATAGAGGCTTGGGACGTTTGAGGAGAAGGCTGCGATATTGCCTGAACAGCATCATCCTGAGAGACATTAGGCTCATAAGGCAATAATTTGTCTTTACATTGTAGCGTTCTAGCTAAACAAGTAGTACAAAATTGCAAAGGCAAACAATTTGCGCCTTTAAACATAATAAATATTTATGAAAAACAATATCATCATTATCCATGTCCACAGTTAAGAAAAATCAGCCCCAGGAAATAAATTTGAAAAAAAGGATAACTCACTTTAAGAGAAACAAGAAAAACCAAAAAACTTTCTAAAAAAAACCTAAAGTTTGACAACCTCTACACCTCAGCAGTACTGAGGTGCCTTCCGCAATTCCAGGAAACTTGAAGAGCACACAGAGAATGACAGACAACTGCACATAGACTGAGACAGACTGCAGCAACAACACAGAGACGCCGATCCGTTCCATATAACAAACACAAGGATCACATGACAAACACCTCCGGAAAAGCGCAGACAAGAAAAAAGGCGCACAATTTGAAAAAGACATAGCAACAACCGTTACTAAACATTTGCCAAAAATTAAAAAGTTTAGCAGCACCCGGTCCTAACGTGCAAATCCCAAATCACATAGTGTCTGCATACTGCCTATCGAATCCTATTTAAAGGATTACTGAATCACATAAATAAAACTGCAGCAAATAAATAACGAATCTTTAAAAGTGCAAAGTCTCCTATAGCTAGAAGACCAAAAATTACTTATTTGCAGTCTAGCTGTCCGGCAGGAAGACAGCTCACAAGGTGTGAAAGGACACATATTCCTTACAGAGATCTGTGGAAAAAAGAAAGAACAGAGTAACCAACTCTGGCTTTCTACACCTAGGGCAGCAATGTTAGGAAACAAAGTAAGCACCACCTTACAACTTCCTAAATGCTTAATAGCCACCACTACTCTGCAGCAGAGATTGACATGGACTACAGCTATACCCAAATCCTTGCTTGCAGGGAAAACTGTCCCAATAAAGGATTTAATTTCTTCAGACACCAAACTTCACCTCCTCCATTGACAAAGGCAAAGAGAAAGACTGGGGATTATGGGAAGGGGAGTGGTATTTAACAGCTTTGCTGTGGTGCTTTTTGCCACCTCCTGCTAGACAGGAGAGATATTCCCACTAGTAATTGATGATGTCGTGGACTCACCATATCTTAGGAAATATGGAATTGATTCACTTATTCTGAGAGATTCTGTCTGAGGCATCTCTGTGAGTACTGTGGACAGTTTTATCCAGCCCCCCTTTTTGGCTCTCTTTTCTCTCCTTGTCAGCTACAGTAACCATTGCTGCAGGAAGAAAGAGCTTGGAGATCTTCATTAAAAGAGTTGTTTTCTGGGGTTAATAGCTCTGGAGGTGGGGAGTAACCTCAGTAGTAAGAGATGCTGGAGGAATTACAGTGGTTTTTATTGAGCGTATATTAATATATAATAATCCCATAGATATTTGTGTGCTAGGTGTACTGAGGTGCAAATAGTCTGATTTATAGAAGAGGACTTTTCTCTATGTCCTTTCAACAATTTGGCGACTATATTGAACATTTTGTTAAAATCTGTTAAAAAAAGAACATTTCTATTTACATTTGTTTTCACAAAGTTGGTACTAATGGAGTCTAACATTTCTGTCTCCACTGTTGCTATACCAGACCCATTAGAGTGTAGATCTTCTGATCATACCTCTATTTTATTCCTATGTGTACTTTGCAAAGCTGTATCAGTTTGTCAGGTTAACCAGCTATGTAATAGTTGTGTACCTCATATCATGCATGTAAATCAACCTCCAGCCATTGTTCCCTCTAAGGGTATATGTCCTGATACATGACTCATGTTATTTAATCTACTACATATTTCTCACCAGAATTTAAAACAATTTACGTCATACTATGACAGAGTTTTTTAAGCAATATATTTATACTACTCACTCACTCCAAAATGTTGATCTACAAATATTTACAAATTATAGCTTGATGCCACTTATTTTGACTCGGAGAATAATAATGCGAATATGTAATCTCAGTATTGCACTGCATATAACAGCGTATAGCCGCCTTCAAATCACTGATCACTTTATAAGACACCAACAATCATCTGATGTATACCGTAATAAAGTTCACTTACTTAAAGTTTTGGATCGGATCACGCTGGATTTTCAAGTGCTGGCTCCTTGCTGTGCAAACAATCCCCGTTCCGTGTCTCGTTCTTAATCCCAAATTCCGAGCACTACGGATAGTGTCAAATGTATCCAGATTCCTGGCCTTTCATGTGGTTTCAAGCTGCGCCCATATTATGGATATACTCAGAGTGTGCCCTGTAGGTACCTTAATGAACGTACAAATACCAAGCAGAGAAAAACCCAGACCGGCACAACTGAATGAGTATAAAAAAAATCAAGCTTCTTTATCATCCACGATATATTAAAAGATGGTTAGCACACCAAGAAAAAACAGTAGAGTGCTCAGTTTAAAATGTAACGGCTGCAACCTGGGCCTGATGATGTCACTGACACGTTTCAGGTGTTAACCCGTAGTCATAGTTACCGTCATGGGGTCTAGGTATCTTTAAATAGGTACCTGTACAGGTGTAAGCCGTTAACTAAATTATTCACAATTCAAAACATTTTTAACACTGTGCTAGCTGAGCATGTCAATGGGTATGAACGTAATTCAATTGAAAGTTATCCATCAATGGACATAGAGATTCTAGAAGTACAAGCACCTAAATTAATTTAAATTAAAATTAAGCGAACTATTACTGTCTCTAGTTTGTAAGTAACTTCTGCTTGTATCCGCTTCGTGATCACTAGTATTACCACAATTTCTATTAAATGTTTAACGGAATAGCAAGGCATAAGATTTAAGTGGGGTCATATAATTTATAGTGCAACATTCTACATCTAGCTTACATTCATAGATATATCAGTAAACTCTTAACTAAAAATATATTTATTCAAAAATTATCCTGTATATTTACATATATATCGTGTGTTTACATTGATCTTCAAGAGTTTTTTAAGAATATACCCAGACCAAGTAAGAGTAAGTGCAAATCTGTAGAGATGGCTACAACTTCTCTTGCAGATATGCAGTTAAAGGGACAGTCAAGTAAAAAAAAAAACTTTCATGATTTAAATAGGGCATGTAATTTTAAACAACTTTCCAATTTACTTTTATTACCAAATTTTGCTTTGTTTTCTTGGTATTCTTAGTTGAAAGCTAACCCTAGGAGGTTCATATGCTCATTTCTTAGACCTTGAAAACCGCCTCTAATCTTAAAGCATTTTGACAGTTTTTCACCACTAGAGGGCGTTAGTTCATGTGTTTCATATAGATAACATTGAGCTCAGGGACGTGAAGCACCTAGGAGTCAGCACTGATTGGCTAAAAATGCATGCCTGTCAAAAGAACTGAAATAAGGGGGCAGTTTGCAGAGGCAAAGATACAAGGTAATAACAGAGGTAAAAAGTATATTATTATAACTGTGTTGGTTATGCAAAACTGGGGAATGGGTAATAAAGGGATTATCTACCTTTTTAAACAACAACAATTCTGGTGTTTACTATCCCTTTAACTCCTCCGATTCATATACCTGAAATACTTCAGGATTCTGATATATGACAATTCTCCATCTGAGGAAGAATTGGTACTGAGGATCTGGACACATTCCCTGAAACAGAATGACTCCTCTTTCAAATTTAAGGTGAAACATATCTGTTACTTTTTATGCTTGACTTTGGGTCTATCAGATTCTAAGCCTATTGAAGACAAGCCAGTCAAATCAGTAAAAAGTTATATTTAAAGCCCCTCCTAATGTATTTCAGGTTCCTGATTTGGTCTCAGACATATCTAAAGAATGGAAAAAAAACACGTATACAATTTGCCCCCTTCTTCCAGGTTTAAGAAGATCTATCAGATACCTGAGCAGAATGTACAATTATGGGAGTGGATGGAGCTATTTCTACTTTGGAGAGGCACACCACTATCCCTCTTGATGATAGTAGTACCTCTTTCAGAGTTTCAATGGATCGCAAATTAGTCATTTTTCAGAAAACTATTTCTTCAAACAAGATTTATTTTCAAACCAGCTGTGGCTATTACCTGTGTTCCACCACAGATCTATAAGTGTGACTCCTTATCTCTGCTACTAACCCTTTCTTCAGATCTTCAAAATTACATCAACACCCTTAAGATGTCTAATTCTTTTATTTGTGAGGCTGTCATGGACATCATGTCAAGAATATGTCTATTGCAGTTCTGACAATTAGAACTTTATGCCTAAAGTTCTGATATGATTAACTACTCTTTCCTTTCAAGGGAAGATTATTTTCAGATCTGGTTTGGACTCTATAATTTAAACTATTACTGCTAGTAAAGGAGCATTTCTTCCTCAAGATACAAAATCCAAAGGAAGTAATAGACAGGACTCAGAAGACATTATCCTTGAAGCCTGCCTGGAAACAAGGATCATCTTGGGCCAAGGCTAAGCAGAACAAGAAATCCAATTCCAATCATAAATCCGCTTAAAGGTGCGTCACGTAAACCAGACTGTGGTTTGGTAGGATGCAGATTGAGTCTTTCAGGAGGCCGTGTTCAGTCCAGGACCATTGTGTTCTAATCACCATATCCTGGGGTTACAGAATAGGATTTTGGTCCATGCCTCCTCAAGTACAATTCCTTCTGTCTCATGAGCCATATAATCTGTTGAAGGCAGCTACTTCTATCCAATATCTCCAGGATTCAGAGAATGGGGGTGATTCATCCGATACCTTTGTCCGACAGGGACAAGGGTTCTTGATGGAAAAATTAGCCAATATGGCTAATGTATATACACAATATGGATGTATTTAATTAGTCACTTTCTACCTTTAAGGTAGCAGCCTAAATCCAATTCTAGATTAAGGCCTTGAGGGTGCCTAACTGAAAAATCCATTTACCTTCCCTTTTAAGAATTTCGTTATGTAGGTCCCCATCTCTCCAATGTAGTGAACATTTGTCTATTCCTATATATTTAAAGCAATTAAGATCAGCATTGTTACAGGTGGAGAAATGTTTAGGGACAGGAAGTTCTTTGTTTCTTTCTTTATCGTGGTGATCAATAGACAGGATACGTTCCCTTATCCTGTCACTTAGGGGTCTCTCAGACTTTCCCACATATTGAGCACCCCATTTGCATTCTATTACATAAATTTTGTTTTTATCTTTGCATTTTATCATATGTTGTATTTTATAAGTTTCATCTGTGACACTGGATTTAATTTATTTTCTTTTCATCGCATATTGGCAAGACTTGCATTTATGACAGGGGAAGAAACCTTTTAGTTCTTTCCCCCACAAATCTTTATCTGTGCCTATCTGTTTTTTCTTAAAATCAGATGGGGCTAATCTAGTCTTTAAATTTCTTGCTTTCTTATATACCATCTGCGGTTGTTGTGGCAAAAGGGGGCCTATTTTATCATCACTTTTATGAACCTTTCAATGTTTTTTAAAGATTTTTTTTATTAGGTATTTGTTGCCGCTATAAGGAGTTCTGAATGGTAAAAAGAGGGGATCTGTGTCAGCTTTTTCTTTATTGGTTTTTACTTTTTTGTAAATTTCATCTCTATTTACTTGGAGTACTAAATCTCTTGCTAATTCTAATTCTTCCTCTGCATAACCTCTATTTAAAAATGTGTCTTTTAAAATATTTGATTGGGTGTCATAATCTAATGTTGCTGCAATTTTTCTTCATTCGAAGAAACTGCCACTTCGGGATATTCTTTTTCCATTAAGTGTGGTGACAGCTCATCTGATGAATATAGTGGTTAGCGTCTACTTGCTTAAAAAAAGGTTTTTGAGTGCAGTTTATTATTCTTAATAAATCTAGGTTAGTGTACATAGAACAAGTATATGGCACGTTGTTTATCTTGAACAATTAGAATTTGTATTCGTGAGAGGGGGCTATCTTATAATACATGTGACAGGAAAACTCCACAGACCGGCAACGCTGTATCCCGCAATAGAAGTGGAACAACACACGGAGACAGAGGTGTGCAAACTAAGACCATCAAACAAGGCGGGTAAGAGACGGAGGTACATCTGAGGATTAAAGTAAGTGTTTTAACACTAAAAGACTGAGACAGGCGCAAACTGGAAAGGTACTACACGACCTCTTGTTATATAACTCACGTCTCCCTTAAACTCGCAAAGTAGGAGTTCTGACTGCAAGATATAGTCAGATCTGTGGTAAGGAATTTATTAACCGTTTCTAAGACTGACCTTTCAAGTTCAAGTGCACGGTGATATTGTATATCACGGACCACCAAATTGTATTAATTTCAAATGCATTGTAACATTTGTTGCTACTCATGCAAATTAACTTTTACTTAAAGCAATAGTCATTTTGTAGCTATTTTAGGACATTAATAGTTTGCAGCTATTTTAGGAGTATTTGCATTTAGCAGTTTGTAGCGATTTTAGGATACATTAATTTAGTATTGTGACCAGTCACCTACCTTTGATATAGTAACTAGTATATGGCATTTTAATTACTCATTATAGATTGGATATTTTTTAATATTTTTATTAATTAAATTATTTCTTTATTACTTTTATTGTGGTTGTGGTTTTCTTTAAGCTTTCTAAGCGCAGTCCATACCCCACTATTTTTTATTGTTATATTTATTACAGTTTTTTGGGGAAAGCTGTTAACTGGTACAGCTTAGATCATCACTGGGGTAGCGCTGTGGGATTCCTATAAACTTATAAAGATAATTGAGGCCAAGCTACCAAGGCATTCAAGATTGCTCTCAATTCCAAGATGTTTATGGGGAGAGAAGACTCCTCCTGTGTCCATAGGCCCTGAGCTTTCAGAGAGCCCCAAACAGCTCTCCAGCCTAATAGGCTGGCGTCTATAGTCACAATCACCCAGGACGGTCTCAGAAATCAAGTGCCCAGAGCCAGATTTTCCTGTGAAATCCACTAGGAGAGAGAGTATCTCCTGTTAGGGGATCCAGATCAATCCTCTGTGATAAATATGAATGATCTTCGTTCCACTGACTGAGCATGCATAGTTGCAGAGGTCTCAGATGGAACCGAACAAAAGGAATGATGTCCATGGAAGCCACCATGAGTCCAATCACCTCCATGCACTGAGCCACTGATGGACTAGGATTGGACGAAAAGTTTCCTCCTTTTTGGGAACCACAAATAGATTTGAATAGAATCCTTGACCTTGTTCCTCTAGAGGGACTGGTACAATAATTTCCTGAGAGGATAGGTCCTCTACGCAATTTAAGAAGGCCTCCCTCTTTACCTGGTCTGAGGATATTCTTGATAGGAGAAATCTGCACCTTGGAGGGCAAGACTTGAATCCTATCTTGTAACCCTGGGATACTATGTCCACAGTCCACAGATCTGGGACATCGCGTATCCAAGCTTGTCGCAAAAAGGAACGCCTGCCCCCCACTTGATCCAAAATCGGATTGGGGCGGATCCTTCATGCTGATTTAGAGTCAGCAGAAGGCTTCTTGTTTTGTTTTCCATTATTCCAAGGTTGGCTGAACTTCCAAGAGGACTTAGATTGGTCTGGTTTGGAAGAAGACTTCTGTCCCTTAAAGTTGTGAAAGGAATGAAAATTAGAAGTCCATCGACCCTTAGGTCTATTCTTCTTATCCTGAGGTAGGAAAGATCCCTTTCCTCCAGTAATCTCTGAAATAATTTCCGCCAGACCAGGACTGAATACTTTATAAGGTAAAGCCAAAAGCTTGGCTTTTGAAGAGACATCAGCCTAACAAGATTTTAATCCACAGAGCTCTACGAACTAGGACAGTGAAGCTAGATATCTTAGCTCCCAGTCTAATTACCTGCATGCTGGCATAGCATATAAAGGTATTGGCCAATTTAAGAGCCTTGATCCTATCTTGGATCTCCTCAATCGTAGTCTCATCTGATATCACATCAGACAGGGCATCGCACCAATAAGATGCTGCTTCGCAACCGTAGCAATACTTGCCACAGGTTGCCACTGTAATCTTTGATGGATGTACATTTTCTTTAAGTAAGCCTCTAGCTTCTTATCCATGGGATTCACAAATGAACAACTATCCTCTATAAGAATGGTAGTTCTTTTAGCTAGAGTAGATATAGCTCCTTCTACTTTAGGCACAGTGTGCCATGAGTCACGAATGTAGTCAGCAACAGAAAACTTTCTTTAAAAACAGATGAAGGGGAAAAAGGAACCCCTGGCTTATACCATTCAAACATCTTCTCTGGAACAGGAAAAACCATCTTCAGAAGTTGGAGAATCATAAACTCTATTAAGTTTAGAGAACTTCTTGGGGTTGACAGCAACTGAAGGTTCAGAGTCATCTAAAGTAGCTAAAACCTCCTTCAGTAGTAACCGGAGGTGTTCAAGCTTAAATCTAAAATTGACCTATTCAGATTCTGAAGATTTGTCAAAGTCTGAGATTTCACCTTCAGAAGCTACTGAAGTATCCTCCTCATCAGACACTTTAGAGTGGTTGACCAAAGCAGATTTAGAAAGATCAGACACCTTACTAGAAGACCAATGTTTAGATTTCCTCTTATGCTTACCCGAGGAAGGGAAAGCAGACAAACCAGCAGATACCACAGAGGTTATCTGAGCAGCAAAATCTCTTGGCAAATATACACCAGCATTATCATGAGAGACAAATAGCTGAGCAGGAAGTAATCTTTAAATTTTAGAATCTTAGCTAAACATGCAGAACAAAATTGCATAGGTAAAACAATTTGGGCCTCTAAATATAATAAGCACGTATCCATAGAAACAGAATCTTGTTCTGTGTCCATAGCTGAAAAAATCCAAAAACCATATAAATTAACCGGAATGTCACTTTAAGAAAATAGTGTGGAAAAAAATCAAATTAAGCCAAAATGAATTAAGCTAAATTTAATCAGAGCCCATAGCACCTCTAAACAGCTGGGAACCGGATCGGTAAACCAGTCAATAAGTCAGCACATGCTACGGTGTTCAGCAACAGTGAAAGACACCTGCACAGGCTAGTCACTCCACTCACAATGATGGAAGAGCGGAGAACACGTGACCGGACAGAAAAAAAACTGCGCCACATGAAAAGGCGCGATTCTGACACAGGCTCTAACTGGCCAAAAAAAACGAACGTAACACTTGTCAAAGTAAGAGACTCCCTGCAACTGTTCATGTACCAATAGGTCGCTAATAATGTACCAATAGGTCACTAATAAATAAAAAGGCCCCACAATATGAGCTATAGACTCTACCCCTCCCCCCAGTCTCTTAATAAAAAGGAGGAAGATTAACCCCTTATTAAATCAGTGCCAGTCAGACTGCCCAGTATTAACACCTAGGGGTTATAACATGTCCCATAATAAGTTACAGTAGAGGGATTAACCCCACAAGTGCTGTCCTTCAGTACCTAGAAGGCAAATGCACTTACCTGTGGAGCCAGCTGCAGGGCAGGATCAGTTTCTTAAGTGTGATAGACACCACTCTCTATCAGGGACCTGAAAAAAAAGAAAGAGCAGAGTAACCAACCCTGACTTTCTATGAAGGGGTAGCAATAATGTTAGAAATTAAGCAAAGACAACCTTGCCGCTTTCTAACTGCTAATAGCCACCATTACTCTTACTAAAGAGATTGACATGGACACAGCAGAGCCCCTAATCCTTGCTTGCAGGGAAAAGTACCCATAAAAGGATTAAAATCTTCAAACACCATCTTCACACATCCTCCATTGACAAAGGCAAAGGGAATGACTGAGGATTGTGGGTAAGGTAAGTTACACTTAACAGCTTTGCTGGGGTGCACTTTGCCTCCTCCTGCTGGCCAGGAGTTGAATATCCCACTAGTAATTGGAATGACGTTGTGGACTCTCCATGCCATAGAAAATAAATTAATATTTTATTACCTTATCTCTTCTATACCCCACTGTGAGTGTAATTTCTTCTACTGGCTGTCTTAACACAGCTTGGCCTTAAGGCCAAAAACTTTCAGAATAGGTGGGGATACCACAAGTTAAATCAACTATTTCAAATGCCAACATAAGGGTAGGTAAAGTGGATCATTGAGAACAAATTAGAGGGGAGAAACATTTCGAGTAAACTGTCCATTTAAGTTAATAGACCCTCACAGGCATATTGCAGGATATTTTATCTTTCTGCTAAGGCATTTTTTAAGTGGGTATTCACATAAATATTATTTATTTAGTTTTTTTCTACACTCCTTTTCAAAGGCAGAATTGCTCTTTCCTCAGTTTGCTTAAAAAAGGGGTTATAATAATAATATTGCAACCTTGATTTGTGGGGGTTTTTTTGTTTGCCATAAATGGAGCGGCCTGTACCTGTCCCTGGAGTTGACATAGGAACTAAGCCGGTTGAACACCTTTTCTACCAAAGATAAGTGTGCTTACTGTAAAATAACTGAAGTCGCATCTTCAGCTCTTTTATGTGGCTCCTGCTTAGATTTTTTTTTTTTTTATCAGCTTTATTATTAATAAAAAGTAGGGTTTTACACAGTTTGGAGACGCAACTCCTTTTGAATTACAATTAGATAATTTGCAAATATAAAGTAGGCTAATTCAATCCAATAACATTTAAATTAGTAACATAAAACAATAACAAGTTAAATGATAACTCATCCTTAGATTTTTTATCACATACTAATGATGTTTCTATTTGTACAGAGGCACCTACGATTTCTCATTCACAGATGGCATACCCTCAGCAATGAAAAGGGGGCCCTGGCTGCACTGATCCCTTCCAATAAACAGAAAAGGTCAGCTCATGTTTTGTCTTATACTAGTAATAGCATAAAAAATAGTATAAAAAAGGTAATCTTTTTTTTTAAAGAGTCATTTTAGGTATTGAAGAAGCTAATAGTATAAAAAAAAGTAATCTTTTTTTTTTTTAAGAGTCATTTTAGGTATTGAAGAAGCTAAACCTTCTGATACTAAAACCTGCAATAGTTTAAATTCAGTGTATAAAGCTGTTGTTAATCTCCCTGAGACTTTTTTCCTATTCCTGAGGCTGTCTGCTATGATTGCTAAAGAATGGTCTAAACTAGTTACCTTTTAATCTTTCTTCAAGATTTAATAAGTTATATTCTCTACTAATTGCGAACTTAGAGCTTTGGGAAACGGTCCCCAAAGTTGATGGGGCCATTTCCACTCTAGCTAAATGTACTACTATTCTTTTGGAAGACAGTACTTCTTTTAAAGACCCTTTAGATAGAAAACTTAAATCCAATTTTTAGAAGGGCATATTTACATACTGACTATATTCTTAGACCAGCCATATCTATTACTGATATAGCTGCTGCCTCTACTTTTTGGTTATCTAGTCTTGCTCATCTAGTTATCTTCAGATTCTGAATGTTCCAACATTCATTCTTAATTTACAAATAATTAGCAATGCAGTATTTGATATCATGAAAATCAATGTTAAAACTTTGTCTTGTCCTTCGCTATCTTTACCAGAAGAGCTTAATGGCTTAAATCATGGTTTGCTGATATGGTATATAATTTCTTCAAGACAAGAATCTATAGCAGCAGCTCCAAGAATCGTTCCAATTCCCTTACAGGAACAAGAGATGGTTTTTTTTATTTAAATCTCTTCATTGTTCCAGAAAAAAAGAAAATTCATTCAGATCAATTCTGTTTCTGGAAACTCTAAACAAATTTGTGAGAATTATTTTTACAAAAGGTCCTCTCTGCTCTTCTGTAATCATAGTCCAGGGTATTGCAGTATTTCCTTATTTCAACAATATCTTGGTACTAGCTCAATCTTAATTTAGCAGAATCTCATAAGAATCAACTATTGTCGTTCCTTAGAAGCCATGGTTCAATGATCAACTTATAAAGAGTTTCTTAATTCCTCAGACAAGGTCAACTTTTTAAAGTTTCCAGACAGATTGTGTGTCCATGACTCTTTCTCTGTCAGAAAAGAGATAAATAAGATTGTTTTCAGCCTGTCTAAACCTTCAGTCTCTATCATTCCCCTTCAGTGGCTATGTGTATAGAAGTTCTAGGTCTCATAATTGCAGAATCGGATGCAATCCCCTTTTGCTCGTTTTCATATGAGACCTCTTCAACTTTGCATGCTGTGCCAATGGTGCAAGGATTATTCTCAAATATAACAACTGATATTCTTAGATCCCAATACACAAGTTTTTCTGATTTGTGGTTAATCTACCACTTTATTCTTCAGGGGGCTTATCTTTGCTCGTCCTACCTGGTCTGTAATCACCACAGATGCAAGTCTTACAAGTTGGGAAGCCATCTGGGGGTCTCTGACTGCACAAGGAGTTTGGAATCCTCGGGATCCGAGGATAACAACAAATATTATGGAACTCTGTGCTCTTTTCAGGGTCCTTCAGGTTTGGCGTCTATTGAAGAACAAGCCTAATCACTGTTTTCAAACAGACAATATCACAATAGTGGCCTATGTCAATCGTCAATGGGGAACTTTAAGTTCCCTAGCCATGATAGAAGTAAAAGGTCCAGGGATCATCAGACTGAGGCGTTCGATGCTCTAGCAGTTCCTTGTTTTTTCCAACCTGCTTATATCTTCCATCCTCTAGTCCTGCTTCCCAGAGTGATTTCCAAAATCAAGATAGGACGGTCATTTCCAATCCTAATATCCCCAGCATGGCCTCACAGGATTTGGTATGCAGACCTAGTCCGAATGTCCATTTGCCACCGTGGCCTCTTCCTCTAAGGCCAGACCTTCTGTCTCAAGGTCCCTTCTTCCATCCAGATCTAAAGTCTCTAAACTTAATTGCATGGAATTTGAAGGCATAGTTCTCAGTCATGGAGGATAATTAACACTATGATTCAGGCCCATAAGCCTGTTTCAAGAAATATCTGTCACAATGTTTGGAAAACATATTTCTTGGTGTTCTACTCATGATTACGCCTGGTATTCTTTTAGAATTCCAAGGATTTTTAAGTTTCTTCAGGATGGTTTAGATTAAAGGGTTATCTGCTGGAACTTTGAAATGACAAATTTCTGCCCTTTCTGTAATGTTCCATCAGGAAAATTGCTAATTTTCCTGATATTCATTGTTTTGTTCAGGCTTTAATCCGAATTAAACCTATTAAGCCTATTTCTCCTCCTTGGAGTCTTAACTTTGTTCTAAAAGTATTACAGGCTCCTCCTTCTGAATGCATGCATTTAGTGGACATTAAACTACTTTCATGGAAAGTGTTATTTATTTTGGCTCTCTCTTCTGCTAGAAAAGTATCTGAATTGTCTGCTCTGTCTTGTGAGTGTCCTTATCTAATTTTCCATCAAGATAAAGCTGTTTTTTGCACCTTTTGTCAATTCTTACATTAGGTTGATAATAGGGAAATTATTGTTCCTTCCTTGTGTCCTATTCCTAAAAATGCTACTGAAAAAGCTTTGCATTCTTTGGATATTGTTAGAGCATTGAAATATTATGTTGATGCTACTTAAGATTTCAGAAAGATTTCTAGTCTGTTTTTGTTTTCTGGGCATAGGAAAGGCCAAAAGGCCTCTGCTATTTCTTTAGCCTCTTGGTTGAATCTTTTGATTCACAAAGCTTATTTGGAGGTGGGTCAGAATTACAGCTCATTTCTACTAGATCAATGAGGATACAACTGTTTTGTGCACCATTTTCAGTTCTTACCTTAGGTTGTTAACTCATAACATTAATAGGGAAATAATTGCTCCTTCCATGTGTCCTATACATTAAAAATGCTACTAAAAAAGCTTTGTATTCTTTGGATGTTGTTGAAATATTATGTTGATGCTACTTAAGATTTCAGAAAGACTTCTAGTCTGTCTTGTTTTCTGGTCCTATGAAAGGCCAAAAAGTCCCTGCTATTTCTAAAGCCTCTTGGTTGAATCTTTTGAGTCACAAAGCTTATTTGGAGGCTGGTCAATCTCCGCCTCAGAGAATTACAGCTCATTCTACTAGATCGGTTGCCACATCTTGGGCTTTCAAGAATGAGGCTTCAGTTGATCAAATTTGCAAAGCAGCCACTTGGTCTTCTCTACATATCTCTATTAATTTTTACCATTTCAATGTTTTTGCCTCGTCAGAAGCAGCTTTTGGTAGAAAGGTCCTTCAGACAGTTATCTCAGTTTGAGGATTGTGCCTATATTTTGAGTTTTGTGTCACAAGAGATTCTTTTTGGATTATAGATTGATTTCTCAGCGAAAAAAAGCTATTTTTATCCCTCCCTTTCTTGTTACTCGTGGACTTTCAGATCTTGGGTATTATATCCCATAACAGCTTGTGGACCCTCGACACCTATAAGAAAGAAAACAATTTATGTAAGAACTTACCTGATAAATTTATTTATTTCATGGAGTCTATGAGGCCCCACCCATTTAGGGTTATGTTTTGTTTGAAGCACATCTTTTTCCTGTTCCTCTTTATTGGCTTTTACTCCTTAAACACCTCAACACTTGGCTATATGTTAAACTAAGGTATGAGTGAGGTGGGCGGGGCATTTATAGACTTTTGAGGTTTGGGAAACTGCCTTCTCCTCCTGGTAGGAATGTTTATCCCATACGTAAGCACTTGTGGACTCTCACCACCATGAAATTAAATAAATTATATTTTTCTTGTAAAAACAAAATTAAAAAAAAAAACAACCACCACCACATCGACAACAAAAAACCTTGTTGAATGTTAAATGAAAATGAGGGCAGGGTTGCCCTTAGCTCTCAACTACTGAAGAAATTCTTGTAAAATGAAATGAGCAACTTTGTAACCATAAATCAAAACAGAAGTATGGATAATGGGTAACAGTCAAAGTGTATCATACTTTTTGCTTCAATTCTAAATGTGTTTTTTAAATTATATGTTATACAATGTTCTTCTTGCTTTTATACTGGTAGCTGCCATATTTGTATCGAAGTATGGACACTCCTGGGACAATGACAAGTCTGAGGTACTGGCAATTCCATGCATAATGTCACTGGTGCATTAATGGCTTTGCTGTGCACACTATTTTGGCATGCAGAAAGCAGACGTAAAAAATATTGCACAAGTGGAGTTTAATCTTTGCTGAAAAAACAAAACAGTCTAATAAACTAGCCAGCCTCCCAATCTACTACTACTTTGAATTTCTGTGCCAGACCTTGAAAGCAACTGCACGGAAAGCATAAAACTTGCTCTTGTTCTCATCTACTTAGAAATGGGGTTTAAAAGGAACAGTAAAGTCAAAATTAAACTTTCATGATTTAGATAGAGCATACAATTGTAAACAACTATCCAATTTACTTCTGTTATCAAAATTCCTTTGTTCTCTTTGTATCTTTTATTGAAGAGTATGACATGAATAAATTCTTCTTTTGGATGTACAATCTTGTGGGTGTTTAATTTTGGTGAAGAGAAGGTTTGTATCAGTATTAATTTTTTACTTAAAAAAAATCCTGCTATCTAGCAGCTACAGCTGTTACCCTGTTTTCCATTAGCCATGTGACCTCCCCTAGTGATATCTCTCTTTTTTATCAGATTAATTTTTACCTACACACATTTTTGGCTAAATTGCCAATATATCACGCGCCCGCAAATGGGCAAATTTGCACTTTTGCGGGCACATGATAAATAACCAGCCATTAACAAGTGGCTAATTATTGCTACTGCACTCAGAAAACTAACCAGAGATCAGATCTCTGGTTAATTTTCAAAAGTGCCCCAAATGCCTCCAAAGTAAAGGGTCTTTTTTTCATAAAAAAAATAAATAGCATTTTTTTAAAAAACAAACAAAAAAAACTACTGCACTAGGGTTAAAAGTTAAAAAAAAAAAAAAAAAAGGCACTAAAAAGTGCCTTTTCATTGCGGTCTATGGGAACTGTGTGTTCCCTGTAAATATTGTTTATACACAAATATATATGTATATATTCATATATATTTAAAATTGCTGGCCATTGCTGCACAAGTTACCCCCTTCGCTGTGGTAATTCTCATGCTTTGTTTAATGGCATGAGGCTCCCATTGGAGCCTATGGATGCGTGCTCTCATGAGAACAATGCTTCAGTGCAATGCGAATGCAAGGTTACTTTCGCATTGCACCTCACTTGTAATACCAGCACTATGGGCAAAAAATAATAATCGTGTTTTTTTGGGGGAAAACTCGATTGCGATTTAATCGTGATTTTCTTAGAAATGACTATAAAACCTTCATTTTAAATTAAAAAGTTTATTTAACACTACAAAATCTTAATGTACACGTTTCTCAATGTCCAATACACTCTTGGAGAATAAAAATACAAAACAAGAAATAGTTCAAATAAAATTTGCTGCCTGTGATGTGATTAAATAGTAGCTACTAACCAGTTATTAGGTCTTATGACACACAACATTGTCATGTTTCCTTGGACAGTGGTAAGATAAACATTATATATATATATATATATATATATATATATATATATATATATATATATATATACACACACACACACAATTACACATACATACAGTATATATATATTTCTCCTGTTAAGTGTGATCAGTCCACGGGTCATCATTACTTCTGGGATATTGCTCCTCCCCAACAGGAAGTGCAAGAGGATTCACCCAGCAGAGCTGCCATATAGCTCCTCCCCTCTACGTCACCTCCAGTCATTCTCTTGCACCCAACGACTAGATAGGATGTGTGAGAGGACTATGGTGATTATACTTAGTTTTATACCTTCAATCAAAAGTTTTTTATTTTATAATAGCACCGGAGTGTGTTATTCCTTCTCTGGTAGAATTTGAAGAAGAATCTACCTGAGTTTTTACTATGATTTTAGCCGGCGTAGTTAAGATCATATTGCTGTTTCTCGGCCATCTGAGGAGAGGTAAACTTCAGATCAGGGGACAGCGGGCAGATTAATCTGCAAAGAGGTATGTAGCAGCTTATTATTTTCTGACAATGGAATTGATGAGAAAATTCTGCCATACCGATATAATGTAAACTCAGCCTTAAATACAGTAGCAGCAACTGGTATCAGGCTGTCATGTATGTATATTTTACACTTCAGTATTCTGGGGAATGGCACTTCACTGGAATTATACTGTGTGCATAAGACTTTAGCCTAATCTGCAGGGACTAGCAACAGGCTTTTTAATAACACTTAATTTATGTTAAACGTTTTTTGCTGGCATGTAAAATCGTTTCATTTCTGAGGTACTGGGTGAATAAAATATTTTGGGCACTATTTTTTTCCACTTGGCAGTTGTTTTATTTAATTTATGACAGTTTACTGATCTCTCTCACTGTTGTGTGTGAGGGGGAGGGGCCGTTTTTGGCGCTTTTGCTACGCATCAAAAAATTCAGTCAGAAGCTCACTGTACTTCCTGCATGATCCGGTTCATCTCTACAGAACTCAGGGGTCTTCAAAACTAGTTTTGAGGGAGGTAATCACTCACAGCAGAGCTGTGAGATTGTAGTTGACTGTGATAAAAAACGTTTATTTCTGTAACTTTTTTTTTTCTGCTATCAGGGTTAGTTATCCTTTGCTAATGGGAACAAGCCTTTGCTAAAATTGTGTTTTTTAAAAAGATTTGATGCTATAACCTTTCAGTTTATTAACTTTCAACTGTCATAACTCTTTCTGTGCTTCTTATAGGCACAGTACATTTTCTTATTATAATAAATTACTTGAAAAGTATTTCCAAGTTGCTAGTTTATTTGCTAGTGTGTTAAACATGTCTGATTCAGAGGAAGACATCTGTGCTATATGTGCTAATGCCAAAGTGGAGCCCAATAGAAATTTATGTACTAACTGCATTGATGCTACTACAAATTGAACACATTTCACCAAACAACGAGGGGAGAGTTATGCCGACTAACTCGCCTCACGTGTCAGTACCTGCATCTCCCGCTCGGGAGGTGCGTGATATTGTGGCGCCGAGTACATCTGGGCGGCCATTACAAATCACATTACAGGATATGGCTACTGTTATGACTGAAGTTTTGGCTAAATTACCAGAACTAAGAGGTAAGCGTGATCACTCTGGGATGAGAACAGAGTGCGCTGATAATGTTAGGGCCATGTCAGATACTGCGTCACAACTTGCAGAACATGAGGACGGAGAGCTTCATTCTGCGGCTGACGGTTCTGATCCAAACAGATTGGATTCAGATATTTCAAATTTTAAATTTAAGCTGGAAAACCTCCGTGTATTACTAGGGGAGGTGTTAGCGGCTCTGAATGATTGTAACACAGTTGCAATACCAGAGAAAATGTGTAGGTTGGATAAATATTTTGCGGTACCGTCGAGTACTGACGTTTTTCCTATACCTAAGAGACTTACTGAAATTGTTACTAAGGAGTGGGATAGACCCGGTGTGCCGTTCTCACCCCCTCCGATATTTAGAAAGATGTTTCCAATAGACACCACCACACGGGACTTATGGCAAACGGTCCCTAAGGTGGAGGGAGCAGCAGTTTCTACTTTAGCTTAAGCGTACCACTATCCCGGTGGAGGATAGCTGTGCCTTTTCAGATCCAATGGATAAAAAGTTAGAGGGTTACCTTAAGAAGATGTTTGTTCAACAAGGTTTTATATTGCAACCCCTTGCATGCATTGCGCCTGTCACGGCTGCAGCAGCATTTTGGTTTGAGTCTCTGGAAGAGACACTTGAATCAGCTCCATTAGATGAGATTACACACAAGCTTAAAGCCCTTAAGTTAGCTAACTCATTTATTTCAGATGCCGTAGTACATTTAACTAAGCTTACGGCTAAGAATTCCGGATTCGCCATTCAGGTGCGCAGAGCACTGTGGCTAAAATCCTGGTCAGCTGACGTTACTTCTAAGTCTAAATTACTTAATATACCTTTCAAAGGGCAGACCTTATTCGGGCCCGGATTGAAAGAAATTATCGCTGACATTACAGGAGGTAAAGGCCATGCCCTGCCTCAAGACAGAGCCAAACCTAAGGCTAGACAATCTAATTTTCGTTCCTTTCGGAATTTCAAAGCAGGAGCAGCATCAACTTCCTCTGCTCCAAAACAAGAAGGATCTGTTGCTCGCTACAGACAAGGCTGGAGACCTAACCAGTCCTGGAACAAGGGCAAGCAGGCCAGGAAACCTGCTGCTGCCCCTAAAACAGCATGAATTGAGGGCCCCCGATCCGGGAACGGATCTAGTGGGGGGCAGACTTTCTCTCTTCGCCCAGGTTTGGGCAAGAGATGTCCAGGATCCCTGGGCGCTAGAGATAATATCTCAGGGATACCTTCTGGACTTCAAATACTCTCCCCCAAGAGAGAGATTTCATCTGTCAAGGTTGTCAACAAACCAAATAAAGAAAGAGGCGTTTCTACACTGCGTACAAGAGCTTTTATTAATGGGAGTAATCCATCCAGTTCCACGGTCGGAACAGGGACAAGGGTTTTACTCAAATCTGTTTGTGGTTCCCAAAAAAGAGGGAACTTTCAGGCCAATCCTGGATTTAAAGATCCTAAACAAATTCCTAAGAGTTCCATCGTTCAAAATGGAGACTATTCTGACAATTTTACCCATGATCCAAAAGGGTCAGTACATGACCACAGTGGATTTAAAAGATGCTTACCTTCACATACCGATCCACAAAGATCATTACCGGTATCTAAGGTTTGCCTTTCTAGACAGGCATTACCAGTTTGTAGCTCTTCCATTCGGATTGGCTACGGCTCCAAGAATCTTCACAAAGGTTCTGGGTGCTCTTCTGGCGGTACTAAGACCGCGAGGAATTTCGGTAGCTCCATACCTAGACGACATTCTGATACAAGCTTCAAGCTTTCAAACTGCCAAGTCTCATACAGAGTTAGTACTGGCATTTCTAAGGTCGCATGGATGGAAGGTGAACGAAAAGAAGAGTTCTCTCTTTCCACTCACAAGAGTTCCCTTCCTGGGGACTCTTATAGATTCTGTAGAAATGAAAATTTACCTGACAGAAGACAGGTTAACAAAACTTCAAAGTGCATGCCGTGTCCTTCATTCCATTCAACACCCGTCAGTGGCTCAATGCATGGAGGTAATCGGCTTAATGGTAGCGGCAATGGACATAGTACCCTTTGCACGCCTACACCTCAGACCGCTGCAATTGTGCATGCTAAGTCAGTGGAATGGGGATTACTCAGACTTGTCCCCTTCTCTGAATCTGGATCAAGAGACCAGAAATTCTCTTCTATGGTGGCTTTCTCGGCCACATCTGTCCAGGGGGATGCCATTCAGCAGGCCAGACTGGACAATTGTAACAACAGACGCCAGTCTACTAGGTTGGGGCGCCGTCTGGAATTCTCTGAAGGCTCAGGGACAATGGAATCAGGAGGAGAGTCTCCTACCAATAAACATTCTGGAATTGAGAGCAGTTCTCAATGCCCTTCTGGCTTGGCCCCAGTTGACAACTCGGGGGTTCATCAGGTTTCAGTCGGACAACATCACGACTGTAGCCTACATCAACCATCAGGGAGGGACAAGAAGCTCCCTAGCAATGATGGAAGTATCAAAGATAATTCGCTGGGCAGAGTCTCACTCTTGCCACCTGTCAGCAATCCACATCCCGGGAGTGGAGAACTGGGAGGCGGATTTTTTAAGTCGTCAGACTTTTCATCCGGGGGAGTGGGAACTTCATCCGGAGGTCTTTGCCCAAATACTTCGTCATTGGGGCAAACCAGAGATAGATCTCATGGCGTCTCGACAGAACGCCAAGCTTCCTCGTTACGGGTCCAGATCCAGGGATCCGGGAGCGGTCCTGATAGATGCCTTGACAGCACCTTGGACCTTCAGGATGGCTTATGTGTTTCCACCCTTCCCGATGCTTCCTCGATTGATTGCCAGAATCAAACAGGAGAGAGCATCAGTGATTCTAATAGCGCCTGCATGGCCACGCAGGACTTGGTATGCAGATCTGGTGGACATGTCATCCTGTCCACCTTGGTCTCTACCTCTGAAACAGGACCTTCTGATACAGGGTCCTTTCAAACATCAAAATCTAACTTCTCTGAAGCTGACTGCTTGGAAATTGAACGCTTGATTTTATCAAAACGTGGTTTTTCTGAGTCAGTTATTGATACCTTAATACAGGCTAGGAAGCCTGTTACCAGAAAGATTTACCATAAAATATGGCGTAAATACCTATATTGGTGCGAATCCAAAGGTTACTCTTGGAGTAAGGTTAGGATTCCTAGGATATTGTCTTTTCTACAAGAAGGTTTAGAAAAGGGTTTATCCGCTAGTTCCTTAAAGGGACAGATCTCAGCTCTGTCCATTCTGTTGCACAAACGTCTGTCAGAAGTTCCAGACGTTCAGGCTTTTTGTCAGGCTTTGGCCAGGATTAAGCCTGTGTTTAAAACTGTTGCTCCGCCATGGAGTTTAAACCTTGTTCTTAACGTTTTACAGGGCGTTCCGTTTGAACCCCTTCATTCCATTGATATAAAGTTGTTATCTTGGAAAGTTCTATTTTTAATGGCTATTTCCTCGGCTCGAAGAGTCTCTGAGTTATCAGCCTTACATTGTGATTCTCCTTATTTGATTTTTCACTCGGATAAGGTAGTTCTGCGTACTAAACCTGGGTTCTTACCTAAGGTAGTCACTAACAGGAATATCAATCAAGAGATTGTTGTTCCATCCTTGTGTCCAAATCCTTCTTCAAGGAAGGAACGACTTCTGCACAATCTGGATGTAGTTCGTGCCCTAAAATTTTATTTACAGGCAACTAAAGATTTTCGACAAACGTCTTCCCTGTTTGTCGTTTACTCTGGTCAGAGGAGAGGTCAAAAAGCTTCTGCTACCTCTCCCTCTTTTTGGCTTCGTAGCATAATACGTTTAGCTTATGAGACTGCTGGACAGCAGCCTCCTGAAAGAATTACAGCTCATTCCACTAGAGCTGTGGCTTCCACTTGGGCCTTTAAGAATGAGGCCTCTGTTGAACAGATTTGCAAGGCTGCAACTTGGTCTTCGCTTCATACTTTTTCCAAATTTTACAAATTTGACACTTTTGCTTCTTCGGAGGCTATTTTTGGGAGAAAGGTTCTTCAGGCAGTGGTTCCTTCTGTATAAAGAGCCTGCCTGTCCCTCCCGTCATCCGTGTACTTTTGCTTTGGTATTGGTATCCCAGAAGTAATGATGACCCGTGGACTGATCACACTTAACAGGAGAAAACATAATTTATGCTTACCTGATAAATTCCTTTCTCCTGTAGTGTGATCAGTCCACGGCCCGCCCTGTTTTTTACGGCAGGTAAATATTTTTTAAATTATACTCCAGTCACCACTACACCCTTTGGCTTCTCCTTTCTCGTTGGTCCTTGGTCGAATGACTGGAGGTGACGTAGAGGGGAGGAGCTATATGGCAGCTCTGCTGGGTGAATCCTCTTGCACTTCCTGTTGGGGAGGAGCAATATCCCAGAAGTAATGATGACCCGTGGACTGATCACACTACAGGAGAAAGGAATTTATCAGGTAAGCATAAATTATGTTATATATATATATATATATATATATATATATATATATATATATATATATATTACACACACATATATATATATATATATATATATATATATATATATATTACACATACATATATATATATATATATATATATATATATATATATATTACACATACATACACACAATTATACATACATATACACACACATATATACACACAGTGGATATAAAAAGTCTACACACCCCTGTTAAAATGGCAGGTTTCTGTGATGTAAAAAAATGAGACAAAGAAATCATTTCAGAACTTTTTCCACCTTTAATGTGACCTATAAACTGTACAACTCAATTAAAAAACAAACTGAAATCTTTTAGGTAAAGGGAAATAAAAAACTAACATAATATGGTTGCATAAGTGTAACACCCTTAAACTAATACTTTATTGAAGCACCTTTTGATTTTATTACAGCACTCAGTCTTTTTGGGTATGAGTTTTTCAACATGGCACATCTTGACTTGGCAAGATTTGCCCACTCTTCTTTGCAAAAAAACTCTAAATCTGTCAGAATGCGAGGGCATCTCCTGTGCACAGCCCTCTTCAGATCACCCCACAGATTTTGAATTGGATTCAGGTCTGGGCTCTGGCTGAGTCATCCCAAAACTTTAATCTTCTTCTGGTGAAACAATTCCTTTGTTGATTTGGATGTATGCTTTGGGTCGTTGTCATGCTGAAAGATGAAGTTCCTCTTCATGTTCAGCTTTCTAGCAGAAGCCTGAAGGTTTTTTTGCCAATATTGTCTGGTATTTGGAACTGTTCATTATTCCCTCTACCTTGACTAAGGCCCCAGTTCCTGCTGAGGAAAAACAGCCTCAAAGCATGATGCTGCCACCACCATGCTGCACTTTGGGTATGGTGTTCTTTTGGTGATATGCAGTGTTTTTGCGCCAAACATATCTTTTGGAATTATGGCCAAAAAGTACAACTTGGTTTCATCAGACTAGAACACCTTTTGCAACATGCTTTTGGAAAACTTCAGATGTGTTTTTGTAAAATTTAGCCAGGCTTGGACGTTTTTTTTTGTAAGAAAAGGCTTCCGTCTTGCCACTCTACTTTATAGCCCAGAGATATGAAGAATACGGGCGATTGTTGTCACATGTACCACACAGCCAGTACTTGCCAGATATTCCTGCAGCTCCTTTAATGTTGCTGTAGGCCTCTTGGCAGCCTCCCAGACCAGTTTTCTTCTCGTCTTTTCATCAATTTTGGAGGGACATCCAGTTCTTGGTAATGTCACTGTTGCACCATATTTTCTTCACTTGATGATGACTGTCTTCACTGTGTTCCATGGTATATCTAATGCCTTGGAAATTCTTTTGTACCCTTCTCCTGACTGATACCTTTTAACAATGAGATCCCTCTGATGCTTTAGACGCTCTCTGCGGACCATGGCTTTTGCTGTAGGATGCGACTAACAAAATGTCAGGAAAGACCTACTAGAACAACTGAACTTTATTTGGGGTTAATCAGAGGCACTTTAAATGATGACAGGTGTGTACTAACTGCTATTTAACATAAATTTGAATGTGATTGCTTAATTCTGAACACAGCTACATCCCCAGTTATAAAAGGGTGTTCACACTTATGCAACCATATTATTTTAGTTTTTTAGTTTTATTTCCCTTTATCTAAAAGATTTCAGTTTGTTTCTTCAATTGAGTTGTACCGTTTATAGGTCACATTAAATGTGGAAAAAGTTCTGAAATGATTCATCTTTGTCTAATTTTTTTACATCACAGAAACCTGACATTATAACTTTCTATATTGTGTGTGTGTGTATGTGTATGTGTATATATATATATATATATATATATATATAATATGTTGCAGTGTCACATCCCATGACCCTGCAACATGCTCAGCCCTGGGCGCCACAGGCAGTTAGCCCCAGACAGGTCTGGGTGCAAGAACCATAGGGAAAATTACAAAACAAATTAATACAACACACAGAGAAACCCCAGCACTCACTTACAAGCTCTCAGCTAAGATTTAAAGGGCTGAGCATGTTGCAGGGTCATGGGATGTGTACCCGGTAAGGTATGAGAGTGCAGTTCCCTTCCGTGTTTTGTATATGTCTAGGGTGATTACATATGCCTGTGCACCCTTCCCTTGTTCCCAGTTTGTTTGGATTTGAAAGCTTGCATTGTGTGGCCGTTTTAGGGTCCCAGGTATTGGAAAAGACCTTGACGAGGTACCTGGGCTTGTCCCATTTGGCCAGATGCGGCAACTAACCTTTCCATTTTTGCTTTTAAATCTTAGCGGAGTGCTTGTAAGTGAGTGCTGGGTTTTCTCTGTGTGTTGTATTAATTTGTTTTGTAATTTTCCCTATGGTTCTTGCACCAGACCTGTCTGGGGCTGCGTGTGTGCGTGTGTGTGTGTGTGTGTGTGTGTGTGTGTGTGTGTGTGTGTGTGTGTATGTATATATATATATATATATATATATATATATATATATATATATATATATATATATATATATATATATATATATATATATATATATATATATATATCTCTATCTCATCAAAAGGAATATGCGATCCACACCAAAGTTAAAATTTGACCTTTATTTTTGTATTAAAACGATACAAACAATGGAAATCACCGCAGCTTAGCAGAGTGAGCGCAGCACTGGGCTTACGCGTTTCGGCGGTTAAGCCGTAGTCATAGCCTATAGTGCTGTGTTTGCTACTGCTATTTAAAAGAAGATACAATAATCCTGTTGGCTCATAGTTAATTGGTAATTAAAAACACAATTGCGCTACTTGATGCTTAATGTCAGATAGAATATATGTACAGTTGCAAGAAAAAGTATGTGAACCCTTTGGAATGATATGGATTTCTGCACAAATTGGTCATAAAATGTGATCGGATCATCATCT
Source organism: Bombina bombina (assembly GCF_027579735.1). NCBI lineage: Eukaryota > Metazoa > Chordata > Amphibia > Anura > Bombinatoridae > Bombina > Bombina bombina. The sequence goes on along the minus strand of NC_069500.1, from coordinate 423,464,626 downwards.
AAGTCACAACAATAGACAATCACAGTCTGCTTAAACTAATAACACACAAAGAATGAAATGTTGCCATGTTTTTATTGAACACACCATGTAAACATTCACAGTGCAGGTGGAAAAAGTATGTGAACCTCTACACTAATGACATATCCAAGAGCTAATTGGAGTAAGATGTCAGCCAACTGGAGTCCAATCAATGAGATGAGATTGGAGGTGTTGGTTACAGCTGCCCTGCCCTATAAAAAACACACACCAGTTCTGGGTTTGCTTTTCACAAGAAGCATTGCCTGATGTGAATGATGCCTCGCACAAGAGAGCTCTCAGAAGACCTACAATTAAGAATTGTTGACTTGCATAAAGCTGGAGAGGGTTATAAAAGTATCTCCAAAAGCCTTGCTGTTCATCAGTCCACGGTAAGACAAATTGTCTATAAATGGAGAAAGTTCAGCACTGCTGCTACTCTCCCTAGAAGTGGCCGTCCTGTAAAGATGACTGCAAGAGCACAGCGCAGACTGCTCAATGAGGTGAAGAAGAATCCTAGAGTGTCAGCTAAAGACTTACAAAAGTCACTGGCAAATGCTAACATCCCTGTTAGCGAATCTACAATACGTAAAACACTAAAACAAGAATGGATTTCATGGGAGGATACCACAGAGGAAGCCACTGCTGTCCAAACAAAACATTGCTGAACGTTTACAGTTTGCACAAGAGCACCTGGATGTTCCACAGCAGTACTGGCAAAATATTCTGTGGACAGATGAAACCAAAGTTGAGTTGTTTGGAAGAAACACACAACACTATGTGTGGCGAAAAAGAGGCACAGCACACCAACATCAAAACCTCAACCCAACTGTGAAGTATGGTGGTGGGAGCATCATGGTTTGGGGCTGCTTTGCTGCGTCAGGGCCTGGACGGATTGCTATCATCGAAGGAAAAATGAATTCCCAAGTTTATCAAGACATTTTGCAGGAGAACTTAAGGCCATCTGTCTACCAGCTGAAGCTCAACAGAAGATGGGTGTTGCAACAGGACAATGACCCAAAGCATAGAAGTAAATCAACAACAGAATGGCTTAAACAGAAGAAAATACGCCTTCTGAAGTGGCCCAGTCAGAGTCCTGACCTCAACCCGATTGAGATGCTGTGGCATGACCTCAAGAAAGCGATTCACACCAGACATCCCAAGAATATTGCTGAACTGAAACAGTTCTGTAAAGAAGAATGGTCAAGAATTACTCCTGACCGTTGTGCACGTCTGATCTGAAACTACAGGAAACGTTTGGTTGAAGTTATTGCTGCCAAAGGAGGTTCAACCAGTTATTAAATCCAAGGGTTCACATACTTTTTCCACCTGCACTGTGAATGTTTACATGGTGTGTTCAATAAAAACATGGCAACATTTCATTCTTTGTGTTTTATTAGTTTAAGCAGACTGTGATTGTCTATTATTGTGACTTAGATGATGATCCGATCACATTTTATGACCAATTTGTGCAGAAATCCATATCATTCCAAAGGGTTCACATACTTTTTCTTGCAACTGTATATGAACAATATATTACATAGTTGTTTTTTTGGGTTCCCTGATTATTAAACCATGCCAATAAATCCATAGGTGAGTGTTTCTTTACGTTAGCAATATTTACATAAGGAAATAGTTACATTAGTTTGTGCTAAACATTTAACAACCCATATTTTGGCACGATGATAAACAGGCTCAAGATACAGACTGCAGCACATAAATTAGGGCTCACAGTGCGTAATGTGTACTGTATTCTACTTGCTGTCACTTTCTATAGTATTTTCTGACATGACTCTATATCATTCCGTGTACTTGCTGTATACTAATTAAGAGCTGCCTTCCTCAAAGGGTAAGTCGACTATACTGCAGAAAAACAAAATGACGTGTTACACCCTTAGACCTATAGGAAAATCTTATACTAACATTTATAGAAATTGACAATCTGTATATATATATTTTGCATTCAAACACTGTTTTGTGGGCAACATTATCAAATTAACTAGTCCAGTCACCTAATAACACAATTTCTACAATATATATATATATATATATATATATATATATATATATATATATATATATATATATACACACACACACACACACATACATATATATATATATATATATATATATAGGTACAAACAATAAAAGTAACAGCGCTCAACGGGACCCCACAATAATAACTGTGAACAGTACCTGTCTTCACGTTGGTTGCGGCATGCAGAAGAGAGTGGGAGTAACTGATTGAAGGAGACCTGCAGCTGAGAGCGCTCAGTACCCGGTCTGTGAGCCGGGTCAAAATTAAATAGAAATCCAGAAGTGGCAGAGCAGTGACCAAGTGCGCAACCGCACGAAACATGTCTGCGTGAGGTCCTGATCGGCAGACATTGTGTTTGTTTTTATCCCTTGTGCTATACACAGCCCTGGAAGCTGTCATGTTTTTACTCCGTGTAATTTTTGAATAAAGCTGGAATACTTTTATCTTACAAGGAGTCCTCTTGCGCTTTTTGGCGCTCTGCCACTTCTGGATTTATATATATATTTTCGATTTACAACCATTCCTTCTGGAACCTAACCCCGGCATAAACTGAGGGCTACATATATATATATATATATATATATATATATATATATATATATATATATATATATATATATATATATATATATATATATATATATATATACACACACATACATATACACACACACACACCAGTGGAGGTTCCTCCATATGTGCACTGCTGCACGTGATCCCCCTGTGAAAAAAGAAAGAAAATACATTTTTTGGCTGAATAAATATAATTTCTCCAATATGGAAAAATTATATTTATTCAGCCAAAAAATGTTCCAGCCTAGACTGTGCAGTTTAAATTAAAAAAAAAAAAAAAATCAATTTTTTTTGTTAACCGCACGTGCGGTAGAGAAGTATAGCCTGCAATAGCCCTTTGAACATTTTTTCTATGTGCCTGCTGCTCCGCCGATAATAAAGCCTATACCTTTGCTAATCACACAATTTTCAGTGTGCGATTTGGGCCATTTCTATAGGCGGGGAACAGGGGGAGGACTTTTTTTATGCTTGTGTGTTATCCCTCCATATCGTGGATCACAGTGGCAGCGGCAGAAAAGGAAGAAGCAGGAGACGGGGCTGAGTGATCTAAACAAGGTGGAAATGGAATCACTCTATAATTCTAACAGAGGGCTTGTTATGTAAAAGAAAACCCTTAATCAAGCGTGCTTGGCACGCTCTGGAGACACTGACAGCCTAATTAAAAGGTCCTTTTAATTTATGGTCTCCACCAGGCTCCACGCATGTTACAACCGACCCGTCTGTACAGGGTGAAAGGAGGAATTTGTCACAGATAATAAATCTCACTCTATGGAGATAAAGATCGACCTGATATCCCAACTATGCAAGTCAGTGACTTGAATTACAACTGAGAGACTGCCGATAAGCCTCTGGAAGCTCCCACTGGACACACATATAGGACTCTGATTTCTCTTAAAAGAACCTTTCCTTGCAAAGCTCATGCATGCTGAACATTTTTTCCTTTTTTTTGCTACGTATGTGCAAGAAGGGTTTTTCACTAATGGTACTTGATTGTCTTTACTGTTATTTAAGAGACATTTGGACCCACTTGTAACAACACAAATACATTAAGGTATTTAGGCAGTTCAGCTCATTAGAATGATGATATTCTTAAATAAGGGCATAAATAGAGATATATTGCTCTTGTCTTTCCCTTTTTCTTTTCTAGTTCATTCATGCAGGCAACTTTTTTTTTTAAAAAAAGCTTCCTCTTTTCAGAAATTGGTTCAGTATCCCTGTTTATATGATTTTATTCACTAAAACAGAACATCTATATTTACAATTATCACAGAGAAGTGATATCATTCTCAATAGTTTATACTTTTGTTCTTGTTGACCCAGGAAAATTATCATATGATGTGGCCTTAAATTTCAGGTGGTCAATTGACTACTTAATACTCTTTATTTGCAGCTTTTATTTCTGTTTTCTATGCTTAAGGTCCAAAAGTGGCCCCTATCTATATTTTTAAATCAGGGACGTGCAGTCATAGGAGGCAGGTATTGGGCAACTTTAATTAAATTTTAAAAAATAAATAAAAAAAATAAAAAATTGCCCCCCCCCCCAAAAAAAAAATATAGATTTCACCATTTTTTTCCCTCCCATGTAATGCTATGGAGAGGCAGGTACGGGACTGCTTCTCTCCATAGCACTACATGGGTCATAGGAAAATCCGTGCTGGAGCGCCACCTGTGTGCTGTCAAGATGTCAGCACACAAAATTGAGACCAATAGAAGGCATCCTTCTTAAAGGGCCATTATACACTCAAAAAAACATAATTTATGTAAGAACTTACCTGATAAATTCATTTCTTTCATATTAGCAAGAGTCCATGAGCTAGTGACATATGGGATATACATTCCTACCAGGAGGGGCAAAGTTTCCCAAACCTCAAAATGCCTATAAATACACCCCTCACCACACCCACAATTCAGTTTAATGAATAGCCAAGAAGTGGGGTGATAAGAAAGGAGCGAAAGCATCAAAAATAAGGAATTGGAATAATTGTGCTTTATACAAAAAAATCATAACCACCACAAAAAGGGTGGGCCTCATGGACTCTTGCTAATATGAAAGAAATGAATTTATCAGGTAAGTTCTTACATAAATTATGTTTTCTTTCATGTAATTAGCAAGAGTCCATGAGCTAGTGAAGTATGGGATAGCAGATACCCAAGATGTGGAACTTCCACGCAAGAGTCACTAGAGAGGGAGGGATACAATAAAGACAGCCAATTCCGCTGAGAAATAATCCACAACCCAAATCAAAAAATTTGAAATAATAAGCAGAAGAATCAAACTGAAACAGCTGCCTGAAGTACTTTTCTACCAAAAACTGCTTCAGAAGAAAAGAAAACATCAAAATGGTAGAATTTAGTAAAAGTATGCAAAGAAGACCAAGTTGCTGCTTTGCAAATCTGATCAACAGAAGCTTCATTCCTAAAAGCCCAGGAAGTAGAAACTGACCTAGTAGAATGAGCCGTAATCCTTTGAGGCGGGGAGTTACCCGACTCTACATAATCATGATGAATCAAAGACTTTAACCAAGATGCCAATGAAATGGCAGAAGCCTTCTGACCTTTCCTGGAACCAGAAAAGATAACAAATAGACTAGAAGCCTTTCTGAAACCTTTAGTAGCTTCAACATAATATTTCAAAGCTCTCACTACATCCAAAAAATGTAAAGATCTTTCCAGAGAATTCTTAGGATTAGGACACAATGAAGGGACAACAATTTCTCTACTAATGTTGTTAGAATTCACAACCTTAGGTAAAAATTTAAATGAAGTCCGCAACACCGCCTTATCCTGATGAAAAATCAGAAAAGGAGATTCACAAGAAAGAGCAGATAACTCAGAAACTCTTCTAGCAGAAGAGATGGCCAAAAGGAACAAAACTTTCCAAGAAAGTAATTTAATATCCAGAGAATGTATAGGTTCAAACGGAGGAGCCTGTAAAGCCCTCAGAACCAAATTAAGACTCCAAAGAGGAGAAATTGACTTAATGACAGGCTTGATACGAACCAAAGCCTGTACAAAACAATGAATATCAGGAAGATTAGCAATCTTTCTGTGAAAAAGAACAGAAAGAGCAGAGATTTGTCCTTTCAAGGAGCTTGCAGACAAACCCTTATCCAAACCATCCTGAAGAAACTGTAAAATTCTAGGAATTCTAAAAGAATGCCAAGAGAATTTATGAGAAGAACACCAAGAAATGTAAGTCTTCCAGACTCGGTAATAAATCTTCCTAGACACAGATTTACGAGCCTGTAACATAGTATTAATCACTGAGTCAGAGAAACCTCTATGACTAAGAATCAAGCGTTCAATCTCCATACCTTCAAATTTAATGATTTGAGATCCTGATGGAAAAATGGGCCTTGAGATAGAAGGTCTGGTCTTGACGGAAGTGTCCAAGGTTGGCAACTGGCCATTCGAACGAGATCCGCATACCAAAACCTGTGAAGCCATGCTGGAGCCACAAGCAGTACAAACGAACGCTCCATTAGAATTTTGGAAATCACTTTTGGAAGAAGAACTAGAGGCGGAAAGATATAAGCAGGATGATAATTCCAAGGAAGCGACAACGCGTCCACTGCTTCCGCCTGAGGATCCCTGGATCTGGACAGATACCTGGGAAGTTTCTTGTTTAGATGAGAGGCCATCAGATCTATTTCTGGAAGTCCCCAGATTTGAACAATCTGAAGAAATACCTCTGGGTGAAGAGACCATTCGCCCGGATGTACGTCTGGCGACTGAGATAATCCGCTTCCCAATTGTCTACACCTGGGATGTGAACCGCAGAAATTAGACAGGAGCTGGATTCCGCCCATACAAGTATCCGAGATACTTCTTTCATAGCCTGAGGACTGTGAGTCCCACCTTGATGATTGACATACGCCACGGTTGTTACATTGTCTGTCTGAAAACAAACGATTCTCTCTTCAGAAGAGGCCAGAACTGAAGAGCTCTGAAAATTGCACGGAGTTCCAAAATATTGATTGGTAATCTCGCCTCCTGAGATTCCCAAACCCCCTGCGCTGTCAGAGAGCCCCATACAGCTCTCCAACCTGAAAGACTCGCATCTGTTGAGATCACAGTCCAGGTTGGACGAACAAAAGAGGCCCCTTGAATTAAACAATGGTGATTCAACCACCAAGTCAGAGAAGATCGAACATTAGGATTTAAGGATATTAATTGTGATATCTTTGTATAATCCCTGCACCACTGGTTCAGCATACAAAGCTGGAGAGGTCTCATGTGAAAACGAGCAAAAGGGATTGCGTCCGATGCAGCAGTCATGAGACCTAGAATTTCCATGCACAAAGCTACCGAAGGGAACAATTGAGACTGAAGGTTTCGACAAGCTGAAACCAATTTCAGACGTCTCTTTTCTGTTAGAGACAAAGTCATGGACACTGAATCTATTTGGAAACCCAAAAAGGTTACCTTTGTCTGAGGAATCAAGGAACTCTTTGGTAAATTGATCCTCCAACCATGTCTTTGAAGAAACAACACAAGTTGATTCGTATGAGATTCTGCAGAATGTAAAGACTGAGCAAGTACCAAGATATCGTCCAAATAAGGAAATACTGCAATACCCTGTTCTCTGATTACAGAGAGAAGGGCACCGAGAACCTTCGAAAAGATCCTTGGAGCTGTTGCTAGGCCAAACGGAAGAGCAACAAACTGGTAATGCTGGTCTAGAAAAGAGAATCTCAGGAACTGATAGTGGTCTGGATGAATTGGAACATGAAGATATGCATCCTGCAAGTCTATTGTAGACATATAATGCCCTTGCTGAACAAAAGGCAGAATAGTCCTTACAGTCACCATTTTGAATGTTGGTATCCTTACATATTGTTAGATCCAGAACTGGTCTGAAGGAATTCTCCTTCTTTGGTACAATGAATAGATTTGAGTAAAACCCCAGACCCTGTTCCAGAACTGGAACTGGCACAATTACCCCAGCCGACTCTAGGTCTGAAACACATTTCAGAAACGCCTGAGCCTTCACTGGGTTTACTGGAATGCTTGAGAGAAAAAATCTTCTCACAGGCGGCCTTACCTTGAAACCTATTCTGTACCCTTGTGAAACAATGTTCTGAATCCAAAGACTGTGAATGGAATTGATCCAAACATCTTTGAAAAATCGTAACCTGCCCCCTACCAGCTGTGCTGGAATGAGGGCCGCACCTTCATGCGGATTTGGGAGCTGGTTTTGACTTTCTAAAAGGCTTGGATTTATTCCAGACTGGAGAAGGTTTCCAAACGGAGACCGTTCCTTTAGGGGAAGGGTCAGACTACTGTTCCTTATTCTGACGAAAGGAACGAAAACGATTAGCAGCCCTATATTTACCTTTAGATTTTTTGTCCAGAGGCAAAAAGGCTCCTTTCCCCCCAGTAACAGTTGAAATTATTGAATCCAACTGTGAACCAAATAATTTATTACCTTGGAAAGAAAGAGAAAGCAATGTTGACTTAGAAGTCATATCTGCATTCCAAGATTTAAGCCATAAAGATCTTCTAGCTAAAATAGCTAAAAACATAAACCTGACATCAATTCTAATGATATCAAAAATGGCATCACAAAGTTATTAGCATGTTGAAGAAGTTTAACAATGCTATAAGCATTATGGTCTGACACTTGTTGCGCTAAAGCCTCCAACCAGAAAGTGGAAGCTGCAGCAACATCAGCCAAAGAAATAGCAGGTCTAAGAAGATTACCTGAACATAAATAAACTCTCCTTAGAAAGGATTCAAGCTTCCTATCTAAAGGATCCTTAAAGGAAGTACTATCTGCCGTAGGAATAGTAGTATGTTTAGCAAGAGTAGAGATAGCCCCATCAACTTTGGGGATTTTGTCCCAAAACTCTAATCTATCAGATGGCACAGGGTACAATTTCTTAAACCTTGGAGAAGGAGTAAATGAAGTACCCAGACTATTCCATTCCCTAGAAATTACTTCGGAAATAGCATCAGGAACTGGAAAAACTTCTGGAATAACTACATGAGGTTTAAAAACTGAATTTAAACGCTTAGTAGATTTAGTATCAAGAGGACTAGACTCCTCCATATCTAATGCAATCAACACTTCTTTAAGTAAAGAACGAATAAACTCCATCTTAAACAAATATGAAGATTTATCAGTGTCAATATCTGAGGTAGAATCTTCTGAACCACATAGATCCTCATCAGAAACAGATAAGTCAGAATGATGGCGGTCACTTAAAAATTCATCTGAAATATGAGAAGTTTTAAAAGACCTTTTACGTTTACTGGAAGGAGGAATAACAGACAGAGCCTTCCTAATAGAATTAGAAACAAAATCTTTTACATTAACAGGGACATCCTGAACATTAGATGTTGAAGGAAAAACAACAGGTAAAGGATTATTACTAATGGAGACATTATCTGCGTTAGAAAGTTTATCATGACAACTAACACAAACTACAGTCGGAGGAACAGTTACCAAAAGTTTACAACAAATGCATTTAGCTTTGGTAGAACCGACATCAGGCAGCGTCTTTCCAGAAGTAGAATCTGATCCAGGGTCAGGTTGTGACATCTTGCAATATGTAATAGAAAAAACAACATATAAAGCAAAATTATCAAATTCCTTAAATGACAGTTTCAGGAATGGGAAAAAATGCAAAATAAACAAGCCTCTAGCAACCAGAAGCAACAAAAAAGTGAGACTTAAATAATGTGAAAAAAAGTGGAACAAGTATGACGCCCACATTTTTGGCGCCAAGTACGACGCTCACATTTTTTGGCGCCAAGTACGACGCCACATCCTCTGGCGCTGAAAACGACGCCCACATTTTTTGGCGCAAAAAAAGTCTGTAACACACATGCGCCAAAAAAATGACGCAACCACGAACAAACTTCCGGCGTCAACTTTGGCGCCGGAAATGACAAAATTTTGCGCCAAAAAAGTTCGCGTCAAGAATGACGCAATAAATTGAAGCATTTTCTGCCCCCGCGAGGCTAACAGCCCACAGGGAAAAAAGTCAATTGAAAATTTTTAAGGTAAGAAAAAAATATTTATTCATATGCATTATCCCAAAATAATGAAACTGACAGTCTGAAAGAAGGAATACTGATTATCCTGAATCATGGCAAATATAAGTTTAAAACATATATTTAGAACTTTACATATAAAGTGCCCAACCATAGCTTAGAGTGTCATAAAATAAAATAAGACTTACTTACCCTAAGACACTCATCTACATATAGTAGCTAGCCAAACCAGTACTGAAACGAGAATCAGTAGAGGTAATGGTATATAAGAGTATATCGTCGATCTGAAAAGGGAGGTAGGAGAAGAAATATCTACGACCGATAACAGAGAACCTATGAAATAGATCCCCTAGAGGAAGACCATTGTATTCAAATAGGCAATACTCTCTTCACATCCCTCTGACATTCACTGCACTCTGAGAGGAAAACCGGGCTTCAGCCTGTTGCGAAGCGCATATCAACGTAGAATCTAGCACAAACTTACTTCACCACCTCCATGGGAGACAAAGTTTGTAAAACTGAATTGTGGGTGTGGTGAGGGGTGTATTTATAGGCATTTTGAGGTTTGGGAAACTTTGCCCCTCCTGGTAGGAATGTATATCCCATACGTTACTAGCTCATGGACTCTTGCTAATTACATGAAAGAAATATAGGCTATTTAAATTAAGCACCAAAAGAAGATAAAGTTTATAATTGACATGATTATAAAGTTTCTAATCCTCTCAGTGCATGAGAATACGAACATAATATCCACTAGCTTCAGAGCAAGGCTTTTTCTACACTCCCTATTCTTTCTCCCTGACTGTTTACACTGGGCACAATCTCACTCCCCCTCTGTCCTCCCGGTAAGCATTCTGTAGACACAAGGGGAATATTCCACTCACAGCTCTGTAAAATATGATCCTGAGATGTTTTACAGAGCTGTATGTGAAAATATTCAGAGTGCCGTAGTGAGGACAAAGAGGGAGTCAGATATATACACCGTTGCACTGTTTTTTTTATATGGGCAGATGTATTTTACATGTATATCAGCTGAGCCTAAGAGATGTAGACAGAGCATTTAATTGTATCTGTAACAAACTGCACATGAGCTAAATCACAGGGATTCTACCCCAGCACATTCTCTGTTTCATATTCTGAACCTCGGCAACATCCAGAGCTCCGCCCCCAGCTTTACAGCTACAATATGAATATTTATGAGGAGGCAGGTGAGTGGAAGTAGCTGGGGGCTCTGTAAAACATCTCAGGGTCATATTTCACAGAGCGGAGAGTGGAATATTCCCCTTGTGTTTACAGAAGGCTTACCGGGAGGACAGAGGGGGAGTGAGATCGTGCCCAGTATAAACAATCAGGGAGAAACGGCTGAGAGAGGTGAGGGGATTTGTGACAGGCTTATCTATTACACAGACAGCCCAAGCATGGGGGCTGGCTGTAAAGGACACCAGATAGGGAGTGTAGAAAAATCCTTGCTCTGAAGCTAGTGGATATTTTGTTCGTATTCTTATGCACTGAGAGGATTAGAAACTTTATAATCATTTTTAGGAGAGTTAGAAGCAAAATTGCTAATACATGTCAATTATAAACTTTATCTTCTTTTGGTGATTAATTTAAATAGCCTATATTTTTTTGAGTGTATAATGGCCCTTTAATGCCTCCTAGCAAGGGAGCCAATCAGAGATGGTCATGTTCTCCTGGGTGATATTTTACCACATAGCTATTTAATACATTTTTGGTATGATACATTTTGAGATTTTTACATAACTTGTCCGTGAACCCCCATTTGAATAACCCACGAGCTGCCACTGATATACACACACAATCACATACACAGTTACACACACACACACACATATATATACAAATCTTGCGGTTTTTAAATTGCGGCGATTAATTGTGGTTTTAAATCGCATATGCGATTTATCGAGCAGCCCTAACCAACACATATTTGCATTCACTGGTATTACTCAGTTGAGTGCAAATATCACTTTCGAGTAAGCGATATTTTGCGCTCAACTTGTAATTTAGCCCTTAGTATCTTATCACTACTGTGCCTGGGCAGTTAAATAATAAAACACTTTTTGCCTCAGTACAATTGCAAATCATATATTAATATTGGGGTCATCTTATAGCACTCCCCATGACTAAAGAGTCTGGTCAAATGTCACTTAGATTGTTGCCTTATTTTATTTGTGCCCTGTGTTTAACACTACAGAATATGTAAGCCAATTATAAATAAAAAGTAGTATCGGGGCCTCAAATGTTGTGCCAGATGTCTTATACAAGACCAAAAAAACAAGATTTATGCTTTCCAGATATGGAGAGTCCACGCAGTCATCAATTACTAGTGGGAATATCACTCCTGGCCAGCAGGAGGCATCAAAGCGCACCCCAGCAAAGCTGTAAATGGAAGAAAGGAACACCACAAAGGTGTAGAGGTGCCTGAGGTTTAGTCAAAATTAGTGATCGTGAACTCTCCATATCCGGAAAGAAATAGATTTAACAGATAAGCATAAATCTTGTTTTCTTTCCTAAGATATGGAGAGTCCACTACGTCATCAATTACTAGTGGGAACCAATACCCAAAGATAGAGGACACGACTAGGGAGGGGAAAAAAGGCAGGTGGACCTAAACAGAAGGCACCACCGCTTTAAGAACCTTCTTCCCAAAAGAAGCCTCGGCTGAGGCAAAAGTATCAAAATTGGAAAAAGTATGCAAAGAGGACCAAGTTGCACCCTTGCAAATCTGTTCCACAGAAGCTTCATTTTTGAAAGCCCAAGAAGAGGAAACAGACCTCGTGGAATGAGCCATAATTCTCTCAAGAGGCTGCGGACCAGCAGTCTTATAAGCAAAATGAATACTTCTCAACCAGAGAAAAAGAAGTAGCAGTAGATAGCTGACCTTTATGCTATCCAGAGAAACAAACAAACAGGGCAGAAGACTGGCAAAAATCCTTAGTTGCTTAGATAAAAAAATGTAAAAGCACACACGACATCCAAGTTGTGTAACAAACGTTCCTTATTAGAAGGAGGATTAGGACAGAGAAGGAACAACAATCTTCCGTTTAATATTTCTATCCAAAACAGTACGAAGAACCACCTTATCAGCATGAAAGAGAAGGCAAATCACATTGCAAAGCCGAGAGTTCGGAGACTCTCCAAGCAGAAGAGATAGCAATAAGAAACAAAACCTTCCTAGATAGCAACAAAATAGATAATGCAGAAATCTGACCGTTCAGAGAACTGACTGACAAGCCCTTCTCCAGACCTTCCTGGAGAAAAGACAAAATCCTAGGAATCCTGACCCTACTCCAAGAGTAGCCCTTGGATTCACATCAATAAAAAGGTATTTACGCCATACCTTATGGTAAATCTTTCTATTAACAGGCTTGCGAGCATGAATCATGGTCTCAATGATCGACTCAGAAAAACCACGCGCAGTCAGCTTCAGAGAAACGAGATTTGGATGAAGGAATGGACCCGGAGTTAGAAGGTCCTTCCTCAGAGGAAACCTCCAAGGTGGAAGGGAAGACATCTTCACTAGGTCTGTATACCAGATCCTGGGAGGCCATGCAGGAGCTATTAAAATTACTGATGCTCTTTCCTGTTTGATACGAGCAATGACACGTGGAAGAAGAGAAAACAGATATGCCAGACTGAAATCCCAAGGAACCGCCAGAGCATCTATCAGGCCTGCGGATCTCTTGACCTTGAACCATACCTTGGAAGTTTGGCGTTCTGCTGAGACGCTATCAGATTCAACTGCGGCATCCCCCATTTGAGGGTTAACCTGGAGAACACTTCCAGATGGAGTGCCCACTCCCCGGGATGAAATGACTGCTCAGGAAGTCCGCTACCCAGTTGTCCACACCTGGAATGTGGATGGCAGACAGACAATTGTGAGCTTCCTCCACCCACTGCACAATCCGAGCCACCTCCTTCATGGCTAAGGAACTCCGAGTTCCTCCCTGGTGGTTGATGTAAGCCACTGAGGTGATTTGTTCGACTGGAACCTAATAAACCGGGCTAAGGACAACTAAGGCCAAGCCATCAGAGAATTGTAAATCGCTCTCAACTCCAAGATGTTTATGGGAAGAGCGGACTCCTCCCGAGTCCATAGTCCCTGCGCCTTTAAAGAGTCCCAGACTGCTCCCCAGCCCAGCAGGCTGGCGTCCGTGGTCACAATCACCCAGGAAGGTCCCCGGAAGCATGTGCCCTGAGACAGATGCTCCTGAGAAATCCATCATGGGAGAGAGTCTCTTGTCGCCTGATCTAGACCTATCCTCTGAGACAGAGCTGAATGGTCTCCGTTCCATTGTCTGAGCATGCATAACTGCAGAGCCCTCAAATGGAAACCGGCAAAGGGAATGATGTCCAGGGAAGCGACCATCAGACCAATTACCTCCATACATTGAGCCACTGACGGCCGAACAGTAGTCTGTAGAGAGAGGCAAGAGGAAAGAATTTTGGATTTTCTGACTTCTGTCAGAAAAATCTTCATAGATAGGGAATCTATTATGGTCCCTAAGAAAACTACCCTTGTAACTGGAACAAGGGAATGGTTTTCCAGGATCACTTTCCATCCGTGGGAACATAGAAAAGACAACAAATCTCTGTATGAGAGTTCGCTTGTTGAAAAGATTGTGCCTGAACCAAAATGTTGTCCAGGTAGGGCGCCACTGCAATTCCTCGGGACCTGATCACTGCCAAGAGAGCCTCCAGAACCTTTGAGAAAATTTGGGGAGCTGTGGCAAGGCCAAACAGAAGACCCACAAGCTGAACGTGTCTGTCGAGAAAGGCAAATCTCAGAAATTTGTGATGTTCCTTGTGGATGGGAATATGAAGAAAAGCGTGCTTCAGGTCTATGGTCTTCATGACCCTCCTGGACCAAAAGAAGAAGAATGGAATGAATGGTTTCCATTTTAAGGATGGTACTCTGAGAAACCTGTTGAGACACTTCAAGTCTAGAATATGTCAAAAAGGCTCCTCTTTTTTGGGAACCACAAACAGATTGGAATAAAAAGACCCTGTTCCTCTGCCAGAACTGGAACTATCACTCCCAGGGAGGAAAGATCCTGAACACATTTCAAGAATGCCTCTCTTTTTATCTGGTCTGCAGATAATCTTGAGAGGTGGAACCTGCCTCTGGGAGGAAAAGTTTTGAATTCTTGTAACCCTGAGATGTCCACAGCCAAAGGATCTGGGACATTCCGTATTCAAGCTTGACAAAACAGAGAAAGTCTGCCCCCAACTTGATCCAATCCCGGATTGGGGGCAAACCCTTTGTGCTGATTTAGACTCAGCTGCAGGTTTCTTAGATTGCTTCCCCTTGCTCCAAGACAGATTGGGTTTCCAAGAAGAATTGGACTATTTCTGCTTGGAAGAGGAAGACTTTGAAAGGAACGAAAATTACTCTGATGTCCTTTTGGTCTATTCTTGTCTTGTGGCAGAAAAGACCCTTTTCCACCCGTGACATCAGAAATTATTTCTGCCAGACCAGTTCCAAACAAGGTCTTACCCTTGTAAGGAAGCGCCAGAAGCTTGGACTTGAAAGTAACAGCTGACCAAGATTTCAGCCCCAACGCCCTGCGGGCTAGCACTGCAAAGCCAGATATCTTGGCTCCCAGTTTAATAACTTGCATGGTAGCATCAGAAATAAAAGAATTGACTAGCCTAAGAGTCTTAATTCTGTCTTGGATCTCCACCAGGAGTGTCTTCCTGAATTGAATCAGACAAGGCATCAAAACAATAAGAAGTTGCACTTGTCACAGTGCCAATACAAACTGCAGGTTGCCAATGGAGACCTTGATGAACATACATCTTCTTCAAATAAGCCTCCAGCTTTTTGTCCATTGGATCTTTAAAAGAGCAACTATACTCTATAAGAATAGTGGTTCTCTTAGCCAGAGTAGAAATGGCCCCTTCTACCTTAGGTACCATACGCCATGAATCTTTAATGAAGTCAGCGACCGGAAACATCTTTTTAAAGACAGGAGACAGGGAAAAAGGAATCCCTGGCTTCTCCCATTCCTGTGCAATAATCTCCGTTGCACAGTCCGGAACGGGAAACCCTTCCACAGAAGAAGGAACATTGAAGTATTTATTAAGTTTACTAGACTTCATAGGGTTGACAACAACAGGTGTATCGTAGTTGTCCAAAGTAGTCAAAACCTCCTTTTAACAATACACAAAGGTGTTTAAGCTTAAATCTGAAGGATACAACTTCAGCATCAGATGAAGGAATTATACTGTCCGAATCTGAGATTTCACCTTCAGAAGCTACAGACGTATCCTCATCAAATTTATGAGAGGGCAATCTGAGTAGCAGATGTTGGTCTGAACCTCTAATTTTCCTCTTGCGTTTTCCTTTTAGCATAGGAATGGCAGATAAAGCCGCAAATACCGCCGAAGATATCTGAGCAGCAATTTCTGCAGGCAAATAAACTCCTCCAGGAGACAGAGGAACCGCAGGGCACTGTATGTGACGCCACTTAGGCTTGGGACTTTTGACGAGAAAGCCTGAACAGCATCATCCTGAGAGACGGTTGGCTCAGAAATAAAAAGTTTATCTTTAGGTTTTAAAGTCCTATCTAGACATGAGGAACAAAATTGCAAGGGCAACACAAATTGATTCTCCAAACAAAGCAGACACCTGTTCATAGGAACTTTACTTTATTGAGGTACTGTCACTTTAAATAACAAAAAAAGACGATATAAGCTTTTGCTAATAATGCATACTGCGCCTCACTGCTTGCAGTATTTATCCCCAAGTAGTCTGCAAATAAACTTTGGGCAGCAAAAAGTTATAAGTAAAATTTTACCATCCAACTACACCCCTACACCTCAGCCAGTGACTGAAGTGCCTACCTGCCCCTGCGTATTTAAACACGTAGTATTAGCCGGACTCCGCCTAATGCAGCCGCTGCAGGAGCGGAACTAGGTCATCACTTGACCGGCAAGTGAAGCTGCGCCACAAATGTAAAGCGGGTGCTTCAAGCTGGAAGAACTACTGCAGAGACAGGAAAAGCCGCTACCTGATTAAGTACTGTGTCAAAGTCGGCAGCCATTTGCAATACTACCAGAAACAGTGCCAAAAACAACTTGCACACAGAAAAATTATGTGAACTAATTATGCATAATAAAATAATAAAGTCATGAGCCATCGAAATAGGGTTAACTCCTTTCTTCCCATAAAGGAGATTAACCAGTCTCTATCTCACATACCAAATGTGCCTGCCCACTGCCTGCAATTAATCCTGTACCCAGGATTCTAGTCCCATAAATGAATGCAGAGATTTCAGCTTAACCCCTTCAGTGCCAGTCTCCTAGCCCCAGAAGACAAAAAGCACTTATAGCTGCATGTATAGCTGTCCGGCAGGACGACAGCTTACAAGGTGTGAAAGGAGGCAACCCCTTACAGAGACCTGTGGAAAAAAGAAAGAACAGCGTAAACCTACTCTGGCTTTCTATACTAGGGCAGCAACATGTTAGGAAAACGCACCAAGGCCCACCTCACAATTTCTAAATGCTTTAAAGCCACCACTACCCTACCCAACAAAATATTGTAGCAAAAGAAATCCAATTCTCTTCAGACACCAGAACTTCACCTCCTTCACTAACAAAGGCAAAGTGAATGACTAAGGTTTATGGGTAGGGGAGTGGCACTTAACAGCTTTGCTGTGGTGCTCTCTGCCTCTTCCTGCTGGCCAGGAGTGATATTCCCACTAGTAATTGATGATGTTGTGGACTCTCCACATCTTAGGAAAGAAATAAGGCGAAGTAACAGAATACACTGTGGTTATACAAGATGGAATCAGAGCTCCATAAATTGAACATATATTTTAGAAATGTAAATCCGTTATATATTAACAATCTGGCATGACTAGAAAGAAATTACAAATATGGCAGTATCTGCAGTGACAAACTCATCACCCCATTCCAAGTTTACTACAATCCAGAGTCAATCATCAGAAAGTTCCAGGTGACCCATTACCTGCTGGCATAAGAGGCTGCTCCAGCACAGAGGGATTGGTGCAGGTGACAGCAGCTGAACAATCCAATGGCTGCCAAAAAGGGCAGCCTAATGGTTAACCATTAATTTCCTGTATCCTTAAATTGCTCCTATGACCCTAATTGTCCACTAGTGCATCTCCCCGCTGTGCTATAAATAAATCAGAGGATTTGTTGTTACATATGCTTACACAGCAGTTACTTTGATTTTGAAAGATCTCTCTTCAACCACATTATTAAAACAATATGTGCTGAGCTGTGTCTGCATAAATGTACTTATAATATATAGCCTTTCATATCCAGAGGCAAGTTCTGTGACTGATGTATGCCTAATTAAGTCTTTAAACAGCTGACTACTCAGAGTAAAAAGCAGACATTATGGGTAAGATCCAGCCAGTGAAACTATGCAGATTGTTATCTACTTCTTCAATGCTTTAATTAGATCAGTGATGGCCAACTTCCTCACACATGGGGGACACAGATAAATTATAGGACCCGCTTATAAATGTATGGCTATTAAACCAAAAAAAGAAATATATTTCCTAAAAATGTCCAGTGGCACAGATCCAGACTTGCAGTGTACCCTGTGTCTGCTGCTCTCCCCTACAAACGGCTCTTTTGAGATGTGGCCTCCCCAAAGCACAAATGTTTAATTCTGCTTTTCCCCTATGGCTGCAAAAACGAGTCCAGAGGGTCGCCAGTTGTCCATCACCAAATTAGGATATGAACACTAATTTAATTGTAAAAAGTTTTATCTAAAGTATTAAAACATATTGAAGGAACATACAATCAAAACGTTTTTCTTCTTGATTCAGATAGAGCATGCAAAAACTACTTTCCAATTTACTTCTATTATAAGATTTGCTTCATTCTCTAGGTATCCTTTGTTAAAGTAGCAGGAATGATAGCTGAACGCATCGGGTGGGCCAATGAGAAGCATATATGAATCCACAAATGAGCAGCTAGCTCCTGGTAGTGCATTGCAGTTCCTGAGCCTGCCTACCTAGGTATACTTTAAAAAAAAAAAAAAAAAAAAGAGAACAAAGCAAATTAGATAATAGAAGTAGGTGTGCATTCGGAAATGTTATTCACCGCTGAATACGGAAGTTGGAGGTTACTTTCGGTATTCAGCTCTTTTTGGAGCCAAATTTCCTCTTGTGCAAGTGAAACACACTAAGATCTGTGCAAATCCAGATCACATACACAAAAAGATATTTGGCTTCGAAAAGAGACGAATAATG
This sequence comes from Bombina bombina, assembly GCF_027579735.1. Taxonomy (NCBI): domain Eukaryota; kingdom Metazoa; phylum Chordata; class Amphibia; order Anura; family Bombinatoridae; genus Bombina; species Bombina bombina. The sequence continues at coordinate 423,445,750 of NC_069500.1, read as the reverse complement.
AAAGCAGCTTCCGATTTCTGCATTCAGCAGTGAACAAAACTGGCGAATCCTCTAAATAGAAGTACATTAGAAAGTTGTTTAAAACTGAATGTTCTGTCTGAATTATGAAAGAAACATTTTGGGTTTTATATCCCTTTACGTTCTGCCCCTAGGTGTAATACATTGCTGTATCACCCACATCATGTGCAGAAACGGCGAGTTTTCCTTGTGCATGACCTTAAATATGCATGTAACCTGCAGAGAGAAATGAGAATTGGTTTAAAAAGAAAACACAAATTTATAATAAAGTGTACTTTTACGTTGTTCACCCTGAAACATTTTTTCCATTATAAAGCACTATTTTCCTCTATAAACTTTAGTCAGTTTTAGATAGAGGTACTGCCACATGCTAGAAGAAATGAGGTTGAACTACATATTTTGTCTTTGAAGGTATCTCCATGACTATCATTTCAAATTATTGTTAAACATTATTCACTTACAATAAACACAAATTGGTCTTTTTACCAGTCGGTTATTCCTTTGCCCGACTCACCAGCATGCTGGTGTTTGTTGGTGCAGCAGGAAAACTTTTGACCACATTAACTATTTTGGGAAGCTGAACTTCCAAGCTCTTTTCCTGTCCTGGGTGACCCCACTGAGTTTTCCAATAGCTATATAGTTATAATGCAATGCATCTCGGCACCTCACTACATCCTGAATAAAGCGCTGAATTCAAACAGTAGCAGAGGATGTGACAAAACAATATTAAAATAACTAAATTACCTTTACATTTCATTTTGAGCTTGGTAGATTCTAAAGCACACAAAACCCGAAAATCAATAGTAATGTTCAGTTATTGCAGTTGAACACAGTTTTTTTCTTGGAAGACATTTTAAATAATCAGCCTGGTGGAAATAAATAAATACCATAGTGCAGACATAATAAGCTGCTCTCATAAGTACATGTTTTTGTTTTTCCCGAAGTTTGTGGTTGTGGACCCCGCTACCTAAACTATTTACAAGGATGTGAGTTGTATTATTCCTATTGATGCAAATAAATAGCACACACTAATAGACCACATTATGCCACACCTAAAAGACTACAGTTAGTGGGGGGGGGGGGGGGTGATGTAAATGTGCACTAGGACTAACTGCATCTGAGTAAACGGATTTTGCGTCACAACTGGTAAATATATATTTATTCAAAAACAAAACAAGTTACTTTGTGCAAGCAGCTTTGGCAAAATGCATACATGACTGAAGGTGCCCACAAAACTGCTATATTAAATAAGTAAAGCTACAAGCACGGCACACTTAAAGGGACAGTCTACCATAGAATTGTTATTGTTTAAAAAGATAGATAATCCCTTTATTACCCATTCCCCAGTTTTGCATAACCAACACAGTTATATTAATATACTTTTTACCTCTGTGATTACCTTGTATCTAGGAACCTTCTTCCAGCCCCCTGATCACATGACTTTGACTGTTTATTATCTACTGTCTTAAAATTAGCGTTGTTTTGTGCTAGATCTTAAATAACCCCCTGTGCCTGAACACAGTGTTATCTATATGGCCCATGTGTACTTTCTGTCTCTTTGTGTTGATAAGAGATTTAAAAAGCATGTGATAAGAGGCAGCCCTCAAAGGCTTATAAATCAGCATATAAACCTACCTATGTTTAGTTTAAACTAAGAATACCAAGAGAAAAAAGCAAATTTGATGATAAAAGTAAATTGGAAAGTTGATTAAAATTACAAGTCCTATCTGAATAATGAAAGTATAATTTATACTAGACTGTCCCTTTAAAAGGAGAGTCAAAAACCTAATTGCTTTCTATTATCTAATTTCCTTTGTTCTCTTTGAATCATTTTTTGGAAAGCATACCTAAGTAGGCTCAGGAGCAGCAATGCACTACTGGGAGCTAGCTGTTGATTGGTGGTTGCATATCTATGCGTCTTGACTCACTTAAAGTGTACAGCTAACTCCCAGTAGTGTAAAGGTGCTCCGTCAACAAAGGATATCAAGATAATTAAAAGGGACAATCTAGTCAAAATTAATTTTTCATTATTCAGATAGGACTTTTAATTTTAATCAACTTTCCAATTTACTTTTATCATCAAATTTGCTTTTTTCTCTTGGTATTCTTAGTTTGAACTAAACATAGGTAGGCTCATATGCTAATTTCTAAGCCTTTGAGGGCTGCCTATTATCACATGCTTTTTAAATCTCTTTTCAACACAAAGAGACAGAAAGTACACATGGGCCATATAGATAACACTGTGTTCAGGCACAAGGGGTTATTTAAGATCTAGCACAAAACAATGCTAACTGCAAGACAATAGATAATAAACAGTCACAGTCATGTGATTAGGGGCGGTCAGAAGATGCTTAGATACAAGTTAATCACAGAGGTAAAAAGTGTATTAATATAACTGTGTTGGTTATGCAACACTTGGGAATGGGTAAGAAAGGGATTATCTATCTTTTAAAACAATAACAATTCTATGGTAGACTGTCCCTTTAAGCACATTTGATTATACAAGTACATTGGAAAGTTCATTAAAATGGTATGCGCTATCTGTATCCTAAAATAAAAATGTTAGGTTTCATGTCCAGTTTTAAAATGATAGCTGCACATTACATTGCACTGCAACATACAATAAAGCATCAGTTTGATATCCCTATAACTGCATTATAAGAGGACAATGCTTTTTGCAGTTTACTCACAGAGGAATTATACATGTTAAGTGCCCCACACAACAATTCTAGGTGACGACACTTACCTATATAGAGAGTAACTGTAGATAGATTCTAAAGGCTGAAAGGAAGAATGCTGCAAGCGTTCTAACCAGTTAGTTGGGCATTTCACCTGGAACAGAAAGTCGGTGAGTTGATGTGTTAGTAAATTCTGCTCTAAGGTTGCAATTTTGGCATACATATTCCGTAAACCTAACCCGAGATTTACCCTCTTCAATATCCTGCAAGGGAGAACGGTTGTAATATAGACAGCTATGCACAGGCCTCTGAAAAGGGAGAGCAAAGAAACTAATTGTATTTGCTTTTCAAAATATACAATTGTGATCTCTATGTAAGGGGTTTGTTAAACTCCCAATCTAAACAAAAATAGACATTTAAGCTAAATTAGAGACTCGTCTTCTGTTTAATGAGGGACATTTTCTCATGTGAAGTCATTCACTTTACAGCTAACATATCAAACTATTGAAAATAGGGTCACTTCTGATGTCAATGCCTCAGACGCCTAGGAATAAAAAGTTTAGCTTATATTAAACTCAAGTTTACATTTACAGTGCATTACATGGAAATTAAACAGGATACTATTGTCTAATATTTTATTTTTAGCCAAACATTTGTGATATAGTAGTAGGGTAATGTACAATAGGAAATAAAATATTTGATGCAAGATAATTTATGGCCAGCAGAATAAACAGTCAACCACCTTGCAGTCAACACCTCTGAAAATTCCAAAAATTGTTTAAAAAACTGCAGATTTAACATTTTAGAGACTAGAATAAGGAATCAACTGCAGAAGAAAATGTGCTTTCTTTGTATACTGTAAAAGAAGATTTTATTATTAGTATTGTTAAAAATATTCACAGCAAATCATTTTAAAATAAACAGTTCAAACATTCTCACCACTTAAAAGGATACAGAATGGAAATCTAAATGGGAGCTTAATTAAATAACCGTTAAACCTTTTGCACAAATAAATTCTACATTGGTTACCTTAGTTTTCAAGAAATTAAGCTTCCTTACTGCTCAAAGTATAATATAAAATCCTGTGAATGAAAATAAGTGTTCCAGATGATTTTTTTATTATTATGATTATGTTGAAGGAATTGTGGAGGCATTTTGTAACAGTCTTTCAGTGGAGTAGTTTGGTTGCACCAGACATTTTAAGATCCTCAAGCATACCTGGAAAACTGTGATGAAGCATATTAGAGACAGGCTGAAGCACTCTGGGTTAATTCTGCATAGTGACAGCCCTGAAATCTGCAGCCAATATTGAGTTGATTATAATTATTTAGAAAATCTTATCTATGAAAATTCCCTTAGACTTTAATTGATTTTCTGTAGAAAAAAAATAATTAGATGACTTTTGCTGAAGGATTGTGTCTGCCACAATATATGCACAACCATTAAAGCCTAATAGAGTGTACAGAGAGGTATTTTCTGTTGTGTACAATTAAAAACTGATTTATTTCAGTATACAGTAACTACATAATTTAATATAATGATGCCACCTTACCCAACTGATCAATTTCCTTAAAGGGATACTGAACCCAAATATTTTTCTTTCATGATTAAGATATTTTAAGTAACTTCCTAATGTACTCCTATTGTCAATATATCTTTGTTCTTTTGGTATCTTTATTTGAAAAAGCAGGAATATACGCATAGGAGACATTAAGCCACCAATCAGCAAGCGCTACCCAGGTGCTGAACCAAAGATGGGCTGGCTTGTAAGCTTACATGCCTGATTTTTCAAATAAGGATACCAAGAGAACAAAAATATTGACAATAGGAGTACATTAGAAAGTTACTTAAAATTGCATGCTCTATTTGAATCATGAACGAAAAACATTTGGGTTCAGTAACCCTTTAAGGAACATGAAATGTTTGGTGCTGGCATTGCTTAATTTGGAATATAAACATTGTTACCCCATGTGAAATAAGCTGCATTAAAAAAAATAATAATGTATTAAACAGTAGTAAACAGTCATTAAATAAAAAACCTCTAGAAACACAGAATATTGAGAATTAATTTTATTTAAAAACTTTATCCTACAAGTGCAGATGGCACCTATACAAATGAAAAATATAACACAAAAAGTTTTACATTATCACGTACACAGGTATAAAGGAGGGCTTGGGACATCTGTCTCAGGTCTTCCGGTAGTCATGTAGCACTTATGCATCACTCTCTGTACATGGAAGGAAGGGATTTGAGGGAGCAAAACTCAGCAGCACACAGCTGCTTAGCAAGTGGAATGTGTCCCCCACTCCCTATGCTTTGGGCTCAAGAGGGGCTGGGACCACACTCCTCTTGTTTTATGATCTTTAAAGTCTTGAATTTTTGAGTTTAAATCGATACATTGTATTTATTTTTGGGGAGGGGGTTCCATCTCCAGGATGTGAACCGCGAGTTTCGTCGGGAGGGGGCTGTTTACCAGGCCGGTGCAGTGTTGGCAAGACGTCTCATACGCCTATAGGGAGGAAAAGAGAAGAGGGGCAAGGTAAATGATAAGGAGGTTGTAGGTGTATTCTTAACACTAAGGCAGAGGTTTATGTTCAGCAGGGGTATTTTATTGTTCACAATGCCTATTACAAAGGAACATGCTGCATTTTTGAATCTCTTATACACTTCCAACCATACACATCTTCCAGCAAGAATTACAGGCCTGACCTAAAAATAGCCTTGTCCCATATATCCACTACACAAAGCAATGTTTAAAGTTCCTTTTTGAGGAATAGTAAGCATAAGTAATGTATGAAGACTACAGTAATTAATAGGTTAGAACAAAAATAAATACTAAAAGTGAGTAGTTATACTTTAGAATATTCATTTTTAGGGAGTGGAAAAGACAGCCATTAAAAAGTGACACAGTCAGCCACAAACCTTATCCATTTCATTTGGTTAGCGGGTATTTAATTCATACAGACTACTTAACAGCACTAAAAATACTAGTGACTATGCATTCGGTAGTCCAACCTATGATTGGCTTCAGACCTTAACGGGGGTGTTTATTTAAAAAAAGTTTGAATTTTTATTTTAAGTGCTTATTCATTTTAGTACCCACTATCCCATGAAGGATATGTGCAGATGGCTGAACTGGTCTAATGCTTTGCCTGCTAAATGGTATCTGGAACACATTACTAGGTTATAAGAAAAGCAATTAGAAGAAAACATATATAAAGTGACAAATTAGCTTAACAACAACAACAGACACATCATGGTATTCACCAGATGTAGCAGCCAAAAAAAATCTCATACATATATATTAATATATATAAAACCATACAATATCTGCATCAACAAATGACCAATAATAAAAGTGCAACAAAAGTAGTGCAGATGTGGTTGGCCAAGGCTTACACTAGCTATAAAAGTTTGGATTTATTTTAAAAGCAACCTTTAGGTATGATATATGTTAATAACTCTACTTTTAAAATTTGGCTTCTACAACAACCAGACAGGGATATGTTACTTTATCCCCCAGAAGACAGATGGTGCCACTACTGGTTTGAAAATAAATATCACCAAATCTTAGACCATAATAAAGTTTGATAAAAAAAAGTTTTAAATAATTGACGTGTATTTTTAAGAAGGCACATACAAACTAAGATAAAGCACAATTTACAATGTCCAATGCTGAATAAACCATCTACAGTTGGCACAATTACTTTACTAAATTTATATAGCACCAGCACATGCTGTAGACAAAATATAAATGCATTCTTATGCAGATTAGGACACTTAACGTCCAGACAACAAGATGACAAACCATTGCTCTCAGTCTCCAGACCTGAACAAAAACATCATTACTCACAAATCTTAGAGGCAACAGTAACTATATCCCTTTTACCAAAAGCAATCTAAACTTGGCACATTATTATAACCTACTGTAGAAAAGTGCAAAGCAGAGTAAAGGCTAGTTTTACAATCAATAATGTTTTTTATTACCAGAATCCATTGCTGGCAATGAAATGATTTTAAAAATCTGTATCAAACACCACGAGCATTAGTTACATTATGCCACTATTTAAACCATTCAGTACCGGAGAGGCCAGCTAGGACTGTATAGCAGCCGTTCCCTAGAGTTTTAAATATGTAGGTGCTTGTGGCACTAAAAAGCCCATTATCCTACAGACACAATGGGGATTTTTGAGAGAAAGGAAAAAAAAAAAAAAAAGGGGGGGGAATAATATAATTTAATTTATTTTGGACCCATAATTTCTTCATTTAAAGTGAAGGTAAACTTTGATGAATGAAAGCCCGTTTTTTAAAAATACTAAAAAACAGGGGCACTTTCATTCATCAAAGTTTACAAAGCAGTCGTTTTGATTAAAAACTTACCACTCTTCTTTGCACAGCCAGGGCAGCTTCCCGCCTCCTGGAAATCCTCTTCACACTTCATCAATGACTAATCCGGCTTCCTCCAATCACAGCATGGCCTCAGACAATGACTACCCTGGGGGGAAAGCCGTGATTGGAGGAAGCCGGATTAGTAATTGCTGATGTGTGAAGAGAGGATCTCCAGGTGAGGGAAGCTGCTCTGGCTGTGAAAAAAAACAAAGGTAAGTTTTTAATCAAAACAGCTGCTTTCTAAACTTTGATGAATGAAAGTGCCCCTGTTTTTAATAGTATTTTTTTTTTTTTTTTTTTTTTTAAACTGGCTCATTCATTCATCAAAGTTTACCTTCACTTTATAGTGACATTAAAGGGACAGTCAAGTCCAAAAAAACCTTTCATTTTTCAAATAGGGCATGTAATTTTAAACAACTTTCCAATTTACTTTTTCAACAATTTTGCTTTGTTCTCTTGGTATTCTAGTTGAAAGCAAACCTAGCAAGGCACATATGATAATTTCTAAGCCCTTGAAGGCTGCCTCTATTTTATTTACTTTTCACAGCAGGGGAGAGCAAACTCATGTAGGCCATATAGATAGCATTGTGATCACGCCCGTGGCTAGTGGCAGACAGTGCACTAATTGGCTAAAATGCAAGTCAATAGATAACTAAAAGTCATGTGATTAGGGGCGGTCAGAAGATGCTTAGATACAAGTTAGTCACAGAAGTAAAAAGTGTATTAATATAGCAGTGTTGGTTTTGCAAAACTGGGGAATGGGTAATAAAGGGATTATCTATCTTTTTAAACAACAAAAAATCTGGTGTTGACTGTCCCTTTAAGTTTAACAAATCACTTCCAACTAAGGCTGCATTATAGGGAGTGATTAAAACCTACATTTTTGTACATGCATCTCTTAAATAAAAACATTTTTTTCTGCAGCCACGAGCCAGTAACCCTTAGGCTACATGTTAAAACTACAACAAAAAAACACAACCCCACAAAACAGTTAATGTGGGGATTGGTTGGATACTGCAAAAAGTAAAATAGGTTTTATTTCAAATTTGCGTGTTTTCTTTATGCATACTTTAACCCACTGATAAAATGTAAGTAATGCATTAAATGTAGAGCTACATTGTCAAAACTGTTCTATCATCTGTATGAAAGAACAGCTTTTAAACATGTAAGTGCAAACCCTAGTAATGCTCATGAACATAAATTCTCCCTACTAACTAAGGAAGTATTAGCAGGAAGCGCCCATCAACCAATGAGCATTAGTAGGAAGTACACAACTGAACAGATTTTATTCCACATTTTTTCACACAAAGAAAGAAAAAGTAAAAAAATGTTTAGATTCTACTTTTTCATATGGATGGGGGTTTTTTTACGTCAGAATCCCTTTAATGCAACCATTTCATTTGTAAAAATACTAAAAGTATAATGATAAAATCTAGTGCTGCTTCCCTGTATGTTTTATTGCCGGCCTAGGGCTATGCTGTTCAAAAGGAACAGCCATCATAACCGTTGTAAACAAATTTCTCCAAACCCTCAAATAAAACGTTAATACTGTTACTACACTTATATACGTAGAAAAATGATTACACGCATTTAATAACATTGCACATATATATATATATATACTTCATAAAGTCAAAATTCCTCCATCACCACAGGGAAAAATACTACCTGCAACACAAACTGTAGAACAATGATCTACAGAAGATGCTAGAGGTGTTCTAAATGGTTAAGCTTAGCATTTAAAAGCAGCACAGCTATTTAACAAGACAAAGATCACATATTTTTGGCACCATATTTTAAGTATTGCTAAACAATATAAAGCATAACAAACAAACAATACCAGCTCTATAAATCTACATCACTAGGGGACACTATGGACTAGTAATTCACTACAAAGATTTAACTAACACCCCTTGGCTGCTGGAGGAAACAAAAATGAATAATGCTGCAGGTTCCACCAGCATAAAAAAAAAGAGCTAAGAGGAAAGATGAGCGATTATCTCAATGTGAGACAAAGGGATATGTATTTGGTAGGGAATTTTAAGTGCATTTGGTTCTATAGCGTCATGAATAGGGGACATATTTAGGAGATAACTAATAGGAGCCAGGTGGAAATTAAATACAGATGGTGCTACTGTTGTAAAGGTAAGCACTGGGAAAAATGTCCAATCCCACTGGCTAAAATGAAATAAAATACCAACATGTCACTTGCAAAGTGCGATAATGATTAAAAAAGCAGCTCCATTGGCTGAAGCAGCAACAGCACAAACACAGATAAAAGACATCACTTCATAGGCTGGTGCACAAAAGCTGAAAAAGTCTTCCTCGATGTTGATCGAAGGAAGCAAGGGCCGGCGTGTTGCTTATATTCTACCCCGGCGGGATGCCCGGAAGGAAAATCGTATGAAACGACGGTGGCACCTGGTGTTCCGGTCCTGGTCACGGATCTTCTTCTCCATTTCTGCATCAGTTAGGGTTTCCAGAAGAGGGCACCATTGGTCTGCATCACCTGTATTCCGGATTGCAATCTCTACAGTTGGCAGTGGATTTTCACTGCAATAAAAGAGTAATGTTTTTAATTTTCATAGCTTAAAAAGAGCGTTTTTTTAAAGTTACATAAATCAAATTCCAGAAGAACCTCTTTCACAACCATAACAAAGCCACGTTTTCTAAAAAATGTCACACGCTTACATAAATCAAATGCAAAATTATAATCATTTTATATAATGAAATCCCAGCCCCAAAACAAGCAAGTCATATACAGTTTATGCAAATAAACTTAATAACACTGCATGAAAAACTATTTTTTCACTTAATTCAGATCTCTCTTAACCCCTTCATGCTGTTAGGACATTCCATGCCATCCTAAAAGTGCTGGGCTTTAACACCGTTATGACGGCATGGAATGTCCTACCATATACGGCGTCCTGCAGCTTTCCCCTTTGACGTAGGCAAGGATCGGCCTGGGGGGCGTGCCTAGCAGCTTAGGCAGTCCTCCATAATCCAATCATGGCCTTGAAATCCCACGATCACATGAATTTATTTTTACAAATAGTGTTTACATCAGAACTTTGTTCAGATGTGAACACTATTATTCTGTCACAAAGTGGTCAAAAACTGGCTGACATAAACCTAACAAAAATTTCAACCTTTTAACTTACCCCAAAAGGTGTGTGTGTGTATAAAATAAGACACTGTGCATTACAATGAAGGGCTCTTGGCCTGTGTGTTTAAGAATGTAAATCTTAAAGTAAGAGTCTAATGGATGACTAAAAGCAGCTTTGGCCAAATTTTCTATCCACAACATAGTGTGAAATACTTAGCTAAGGATAAAGAAGAAATACACAAACTGAGTCAAAATTGGGATCCATCTGTGTGAAGGTTTTCATTGCATCTAGTATATAAAAGCTAGATATGCGAGGAAGCAGACGGCCGTTCGACTCTTTTCGGAGACTGATTAATTCTTGTAGTTTTTGAACAAATAAAAAAACAATAACACCACTAAAATAATAAAGCTTAATACTGTGATATTTTAAAAGCACTAATCTTTAGAATGTGCTAATACATTAATGAATTTGTTTAAAATGATTACGTTGGACTTTTTTCTTTAACCAAAATCAAACAGCTCAGACCATAGACACAGCGGATCACATTTCTTATACCTGCTGTTCTATAGTGGCTGAAGAAAACTCCAAGACCTATGAATCACAACTTGTTTTAACAGAGTCTCAGGCATCCTGACATATATGCTTTTTTATTAAACATTAATATTTTTACCACCTGCTAATTCAACACTTACCTGAACGCATAAGTCTTCTGATGCCAGCTGAGCTGTCCTCGTATGCTGTATGCAATAGTTGTGACAAACTCCCCACCAAGACCAAGTTCTGAACATAACTTCAGGGCAAATTTCTCAGGAGAATTCTCCTTTTCAGACATGTCCCACTCAAACTGGTCAACCAATGAAATGTTCCCAACATGGATATTTAGCTAGACAGACATTAAAAAGATATTTAAACCTTAAATCAAGAGGATCAAATTTCTAACCACAAGCACAGCATTTAGGCACAATCAATTAAATAATATTGGATATTCATATTGATTGACGTGACTTGTTAAATAAATAAGAGCCAATAGAAAATTAACATTTGGTGACTTATAACAGAAAATTAAAGAGACATTAAAGGGACACTGAACCCAAATGTTTTCTTCTTTCATGATTCAGATAGAGCATGTAATTGTAAGCAACTTTCTAATTTACTTCTATTATCAATTTTTGTTCATTCTCTTGCAAACTTTATTTGAAAAGAAGGCATCTCAGCTAAGGAGCCAGCAAATTGTGGGTTCAGAACCATGGACAGCACTTGTTTAAAGGTGCTGTCCAATCAGCAAGGACAACCCAGGTTGTTCACCTAAAATGGGCCGTCATCTAAACTTACATTCTTGCTTTCCAAATAAACATACCAAGAAAATAAAGACAATTTGATAATAGGAGTAAATTAGAAAGTTGCTTAAAATTGCATGCTCTATCTGAATCACAAAAGATTTTTTTTGGCTACAGTGTCCCTTTAAACACTTTGAGATGGTAATATAAAATGACAAAATTGTATAAATATAAAAAAAAACTGCAATATTCTTACATTATTAATTTTGCCCCATTTTCCTGCAATTCTATTTTGAAATTGTGATCTTTTCAGTTGCTGTTAGAAATGTAAGTGCAGAACACATATTCCACATAGCCATTGGCTGCACACTCTAGTGACCTATGTATAACTGCCCCTTATTGGCCCCAGCAAAGAATGTTTTATAGACATTAAAACGTTACACTTATTTTGTAAAAAAACACCTAAGACAATTTTTTTCTTTGAATGCACCATTATATTTAGCATTCATTTAGTGTTTAATGTCCCTTTAAGTCCAAATTAAATGGTGAACATGCACAAACAAATACTGTCACAATTGGGTCGCCAACATTTTAAAGTTCACTAACTAGGAATCCAGTGACATTTCTGTGTATGCCTATACAGAAGTGTACATAAAAGCTAAATTATATTTTAGAAATGCTCCACTGACCAAACAATCTGAGTAAATCTTTAATCAATTCCTGTTTCATCCCTCTCATCCTATATACCATAATCATTTTATTGCGGGGACAACATTTTAACAGAGTATGTATGTAGAGGGTTCCATCAATAATTGAGAATAAAGACAAAACAGAATAGTAAAAATAATTTAGGACATATTTACTAAATAAAGCAGAGCTTTATAAAGTATTGCACTCAGTGTGATGCCAATTGAAAGGACAGTGTAGTCATAAAAAAGGGACTTATTTAAATAAAGCTTTAGATGCAGTTAACTAAGCAATTTACATGCATTACCTGTTTGTAACTAAACGCTAGTTAGGAAGTGAGGGAAAACCCTTAGCTCTGAAATTAGAGTATATTATGTATTTATGAAATACGCAGTCATAAAAAGCCTGCAAGTTTTTCACCACTTTTAGGAGATTTAGTTGCAAAATAGGTAATGCATGTAAATTGCAAAAGTCTAAACTTTTATTTATATAGGCCAATTTTGATTTTGACTACACTGTCCTAACTGGCATCACACAGAGTGCAATACTTATATACAATATATATTCAATTTAGTAAATGTGTTCTAAATTATTTTTACATTTCTGTTTTGCATTTTTAATCTTGATTGGTTTTTGACTACACTGTCCCTATAAGTAGTTATAATCACTGAGGAAAGGAATGTGTGCACAGCAATACATGGCAGTACATGCACACTTCTGAGCCTATATCACTAAGCTCTTATATAAATGATCTTAGTTTCAACAAAGGATAAATAGGTAAGTGAAATATTTTTTTTTACAAATGTGTGACCTAATCCAGCTAAACATCTAGGAAGTAAAATAAAGACGACAAGTTTCATTAATCAAAAGGTCATACAATTTCCCCTGTCTACATCTCCTTTATTCTTTGTTACAGACATAATTGTAGTTCCTTTCCCATTAGTAGCAATACATGCTTATGAGCAACAAACAAGTATTGCTGCATAGTACCTTAATAATGACTCTTTGATCAGACTGATCCTCAAGGATGCTGTCAGTGGGATAGGACTCAATTTGCTGGCGAATGGCTGAAGCAATGGCAGGAACAAAGGCGAGGGGATTCAAATCAAGGTCATCACAAAGAATCTCTGCAAACATCTCTGGGGTCATCAACTTCTCTGTTGTGAAGAAGAAACCTAAGGTCTAGTGACAGGAACTTATATGCACTCATGCAAAAATATTTACTTAAACTGTGGCAAAGAGCTTGTCTTCTGACCTTATCTCCAGTGATGATGATGGGAACTTCTAAATAGTACCATTTGGTTTTCCTATGACAGTTATTGAAATGCCATGAACAATAATTAACAGAACACATTTATTAAAAAAAAAAAAAAAAAAAAAAAAAAAAAAAACACTCCCCACAACAAAATGAAATAAATGAAGTGATGGATTTTCTTGCTGTTCCCATTAATTCTAGAATGCAGAAGTTCTCAGCTCACTTTAACAGATCAGCTTGCAAAGATACGAGTAAATAAGATTACAATAATGAGAGCAAGCACTACAGACCCTGACGGCAGCTGGCAAAAAATACAGAAGCTATTTGTAAACAATTCCACACACTCCAGACAATAAAATAGATAATTGGAAACAGTAAAGGGAAGAAAATTTTACAGTACAATGTGCCTTTATGGACGTTGAAAACAAAGGTTACAGGTAAAATTGCGCAGTGTGAACTTTATGCAATATAGGGATCAAGTACTTGAATAAATAGAATGAACTTTAACAATGTGTTTGACTAGCTACTGTGTCCATACAGATCCTGCATGAAAATGTGAAGAAATTAAAAAGGACTAGGGCTGCAACAACTAATCGATAAGATTGATCATAAAAATAGTTGTCAAAGAATCTCATTATCAATTATGTGGTCAGCGATTAGTTGGTTAATTGCACAGCACCAGCTGCTTCAATCCAATGAACTCCTGCACATGGTATTGTGCAACCATTTTTATTTTATTTTTTTCTGTCCGATTAATCGGATAGAAAAAAGATTAAAAAAATAAATAAATTCAATTTTTTTGCACAATCTTAGTTGCAGCAGATTAAAGCAGCTGGTGCTGTGAAACTGACCAACTAATCGCGGACTACCTAATTGATAATGAGATTTGTTGACAACTATTTTTATGATCAAACTTACCGATTAGTACAATCAACTAAAGAATTGTTATACTTTAAAAAGATAGATAATACCTTTATTACCTATTCCCCAATATTGCACAGCCAACACGGTTATATTAATATACTTTTTACCTCTGATTACCTTGTATCTAAGCCTCTACTGACAGCCCCCTGATCACGACTTAGTATTTATTATCTATTGACTTGCATTTTAGCTAATTAGTGCTGTGTTGTGCACAACTCTGAGCGTTAGCACAATGTTAACTATACGGCCCACATGAACTAGCAGTTTCCTGTTGTGAAAAGCTAATAAAAAAGCATGTGATAAGAGGCTGTCCATAGTGGCTTAGAAACAGCCAAATATTTAGAGGTTTAAACGTTATAAAGTATATTAATATAACAATGATGGTTGTGCAAAGCTGGGCAATAGGTAGTAAAGGCATTTTTTTTAAGCAATAACAATTTTGGTGTTGACTGTCCACTCATTATTTAGCAACTCGCTAGTTCCCTTAATCACGTCTCGCTTACCGTTCATGTTCCATGTAAAGGCATCTCGTAATTTCTGCCCATCAATTTCCATATCCAGGCGAATGGGAACAAGAACTTCAGGCTGTGAAGCATTCTCATGGATGACTGCAGGATCATGGTCGTCAAAACTATAAAGAAAACATCATTTTAGAAAGAAAAAAATATAATATGGATTTATTCTACACTATAATACATTTAAAAAGAACACTAACTTCTTTCACTTTAAAATTCTCAGACTTACACAATAATGCTGTAAAATGCAGGAGTTTGTAAGAGTCCTTCCTAAGCTCCTTACCAGTTTTTAAAATTTGATAAACATAAGTCATCTACATAAACATTGATATGATACATATCATCCGTGACACCATCATGTTAAATCTATTTTTATTTTTTTTAAATAAATACACACACCACTTCACTTGAATAATACCTTGACAATATTTAAAGGGACAGTTCTCCTAAAAATGTTCTAGCTTGTTTACCCTTATTTCAGCATTTGAAATAACTGATATAGCCTGTGGTATCCCCACCTATACTGAAAGCTTCTATACTGGAGTCTATGCTATTGATAAGCCCAAGGAAACACGGCCAGCAAAATAAATTACTTTCTCAGTGGGGTGCAGAACAGTTAAAGGGACACTAAACCCAACATTTTTTCTTTCATGATTCAGATAGATCATGCAATTTTAGGCAACTTTCTAATTTACTCCCATTATCAATTTTTCTTCGTTCTCTTGCTTTCTTCATTTGAAAAAGATAGCATCTAAGCTAAGGAGACAGCCACTTTTAAGTTCAGAACCATGGACAGCATTTTTTTGGTGCTGTCCAATCAGCAAGGACAACCTAGGTTGTGAACCAAAAATGGGACGGCTTCTAAACTTACATTCTTGCTTTTCAAATAATGATAGCAAGAGAATGAAGAAAAAATGATAGTAGTAAATTAGAAAGTGGCTTAAAATTGCATGCTCTATCTGAATCATGAAAGAAAAAAAATGTGGGTTCAGTGTCCCTTTAAGTACTACAATTATAATTTTCCATTGTTTTCCCTAAGTATTAAGATTTGGTTTTCCAGATAAATATAAGGAAGCTAGTGTGTGTACACAAAGTGGTAACATAATGAGATCTGATATTACTTAAAACTCAACCCATTGTAATAGGCTGTGGTTTAAAAGCACAAAGCCAGCTACTTCATATACACAAACCTAAAAATGCAAATCATCATACATTTATACTCTGCAGCTGGTATAACAACTCATTGAAAATATATTAATATAAAAACAAATTTTACAGTGTACTGTCCCTTTAAAGGAACAACATACTTACATTTTTCTATCCTCCACATTAAACACGTTTTTTACGTTAAAGTTCAAGCAATAACAGATTAAATTTAAACTGAAGCAGGCAGAAAATGCATGTGTATAGGTACTATGGTATAAATTATTCCACAACAAAGATCCTACCTCCAGAAGGTTGACAAGGAAATTATTTTTTATCCCCAATGGTACATTCAAAAAAGAAATAGCCCCATTTATATTTATGACTTTGTTTTATATGGAGTACAATGTACCTATATTATGCTTTAGTGCACAGTAGATAAAACAGGGGTGTGGTGCAGGGTTACTGTTTGTGGTAGTGTTTTTAAAATATTTTACTACAGGGGGGGGAACGATCAATATCATCAAGGAGACTAACAATATTAAAGGGACGTGAAAAGTTTGTAATATAAAATATTGAAATATATGTGCAGTAAAACAACTTTTTTTATTTTTTATTTTGCCCAATTTTTAAATGAGAATCTGCCAAATTGAAATTTCACTCCTTTTCTTCAAAAACGTACCTTTTAATCCTGAATGCCGCTTCAGCGATTCCCCCGGTTTTTTGGAAGCCCTTTCTTACGTCAGAAATGATGAATCCGGCTTCCTCCAATCATGGCTTTCCCCCGGAGGAAGTCGGATTTGTCATTTTGGACCCGCGAAGAGGGCTTGCGACGGGCAGAGGAAGCGCTGCAGCAGCTGACAGGATTAAAAGGCATGTTTTTGAAGAAAAGGAGTGAAATGTCAATTTTGATAAATTAAAGTGCCCTTGATTTTATTAGGTTTATTAAAAACCGGGCACTAATTCATCCAAATTGACCTTCACTTTAAAGGGCTATTATACACTCATTTTTTCTTTGCATAAATGTTTTGTAGATGATCTATTTATATAGCTCATCAAGTTTTTAGTTTTTTTTTTAATGTATAGTTTTGCTTATTTTTAAATAACATTGCTCTGATTTTCAGTCTCCTAACCAAGCCCCAAAGTTTTATGTGAATACTGTCAGCTACCTTCTCCAGCTTGCTCCTGTTTGTGTAAAGGGTCTTTTCATATGCAAAATAAGGGGGGGGGGGTGTCTGATATTTCTCACTTGCAGTGGGCTTTCCAACTACCTTTTCAACAGAGCTAAACTGTTAGCTTCTAAGTAAGTTTTTAAACTGTTTTATACTGGAATTTTTATATCAGTATCTGTGCATCTTATTCTTTATAGTAGTGTCTATTACATGCAATTATATGAAAATGAGTGTATACTGTCCCTTTAAGGGGCAATAACAGTCGAAAAATTATATGCACTAATTAATTAGAACAAATAAATTTGAATACCATCAACCTTACACTACTGTGTGTAAAACCCGCAAAAGGTGTTAAACACACAGTAGAAGTACCGCTCAGGACTAACAGAGAGTACTGCTAGTCCTGAGTGGAAACTGCCACTGATCCAATCAGCAGCGCTAGTCGCACGACTCAGATGTGGAAACTAGCGCTGCTGATTGGAGCAGTAGAATTTCCGCTCGAGACCTGCAGTGCTCTGGGGGGTCCTGAACTGCACTTTTGCTGGTGGCAGTGCAGGTTCAACACTCTGAAAATCACATGCTCTAATAAATTAGAGCATTTCATTTTTGGACTATAATGGCACTTTAACAACCTTTTTTTGTGAAAAGAATATTTTTAACATGATTAAAGGGACACTGAACCCAAATTTTGTTTCCGTGATTCAGATAGAGCATGCAATGTTAACCAACTTTCTAATTTACTCCTATTATCAATTTTTCTTCGTTCTCTTGCTATCTTTATTTGAAAAAGAATGCATCTAAGCTATTTTTTTTGGGTGGATGAATTTATCTACCAATCAGCAAGAACAATCCAGGTTGTTCACCAAAAATGGGCCGGCATCTAAACTTACATTCTTGCATTTCAAATAAAGATACCAAGAGAATGAAGAAAATTTGATAAATAGGAGTCAATTAGAAAGTTGCTTAAAATTTCATGCTCTATCTGAATCACGAAAGAAAAAATTTAGGTTCAGTGTCCCTTTAAATAGTGCTCTTTCATGTGCGTTATCAAAACGAGTTGCCTTTAACACTGTTTAACTTACTATAAATAAAACCAGAGCCACATCTCACCATAGGGGGAAAGTCCTCTTCTTGTCACGGCCCAGGCGGTTTCTGTTGATAGTAGTAGAGCAGGGCACAGCATCCAGATGGTGAGAGCTGTTGGGCAAGGTTGGGACCCACTGGCTGTTTCGTTTTGCCTTCTGCTCCCTAGGAAGACATTTAAAATATTCAATACGCATAAATAAAAGACTACTAAAACTATAACTAAGAATTTAGTCAGTTATTAATGTTTGGGTAGTGAAATAAATCAAAGCAATAACTCATAACTACAGATATATAAATTAATACATACATTCTTTAGCACTGTATTTCTTTGTCATGACAGAATAGGTTTTCATAAGGACAGAGCTATCCCTACTCACCTGAGGTAGGTTGGAGGCTCTGTGCTGATAGAAACAGCTTTGTATTTTTCATCATTTCCATCAAGGATCTCCTCAACTTCGGAAGCTTTCAAGAGTGTAACACTGGTAGCTAAGGTTGTGTAACCATGATCTAAAAGTTACATTAAATAGTATTAGTCAATATTACAGTAGCAAAAAGACAGAGGAAATAGTGTTATAAAAGAGTGATATAAAACTGAGCTGCATTCTTCATCAGTTTGAAATGACATTGATGGGTCTTAAAATAATTGTGAAAATGATATGCTGCAAAATTATAATTTCAGTAGTTTCACAAATTAAAGTGCCATTATAGTCGAAAAATGACATGTTCTAATTCTTTAGACTAGTGAAGCCATGATACCCAAATGTTGAAACACTTGAAAGTGATGCAGCATAGCTGTAAAAAACGGGATAGAAAATATCCCCTGAACATCTCTATGTAAAAAAGAAAGATATTTTACCTCAAAATGTCCTAAGTATTTACATCCCACTGTAAAGGACTAAGCAGCAAATCAGTATGTCTGCCCCAGGACAGGAAAGAGAGTGAGCCTCATGCACACTCATGCTATTTCCCTGTTCAGTTTAAAGGGACACTGTACCCAAAATTTTTCTTTCGTGATTCAGATTGAGCATGAAATTTTAAGCAACTTTCTAATTTACTCCTATTATCAAATTGTCTTCGTTCTCTTGCTATCATTATTTGAAAAAGAAGGCATCGAAGCTTTTTTTTGGTTTCAGTACTCTGGACAGCACTTTCTTATTGGTGGATGAATTTATCCACCAATCAGCAAGGACAACCCAGGTTGTTCACCAAAAATGGGCCGGCATCTAAACTTACATTCTTGCATTTCAAATAAAGATACCAAGAGAATGAAGAAAATTTGATATTAGGAGTAAATTAGAAAGTTGCTTAAAATTTCATGCTCAATCAGAATCAGGAAAGAAAAATTTTGGGTACAGTGTCCCTTTAAGGAAGTTTACTATGAAATCTCATGAAATCACAGGAAAAGAGTTAACTGCTGATGCTGATTGGCTGCTGTTTCTTCATTTTTTTTACCTGCAGCTGGAAAGCAGCTGAAGTATAAATATTTACACAGCATTTACTCTGGTGAGCTGAGGAAGTTGTGAGGTAAAATATCTTCCTTTTTTACATAGAGATGCTCAGGTGATATTTTCCTGTCAGCATTTTACAGTTATGCTGCATCACTTTCAAGTGATTTAGCATATGAGTATTATATGTGTTTAACACTGCATAGTAGAAGTACCACTTGTGAGCTGCAGAACACAGCTGGTCCCTAGTGGACAGTGCCTTTGATCCAATCAGCAGTGCTGCTAATTGGATCAGCGGCAGTTTCCACTCAGGACACGCAGTGCTCCGTGGGTCTAGATCATTACTTTACTCATAAAGGTGCAGGGTCACTAGTGTTAAAAACCACATGCTCTAACATCTAAAATTAGAACATGTCATTTTTCAACTATAAATGCCCTTTAAATATGCATCAATATGGTCCAGAGAAAACATTATTGTACTAAATACCTGGTTATTATTATGGGGTTAAAAGTTGAAGCACCATGTTATTAAATTTACAAAAAGAGAGATACCATGTTAAACAATGAGCATTTACATTTCTTTCCATGGGAAGAAGCAACAATTTTCTTCCTTTCTTCTACAGTTGCCAGACGTCGCCAGAGAGATGGGTACCTCTTGTACAAGGATCCCCTGAACATGCGCAGGTAGTTTCCTACCTATAATAATAGAAACACTGCAGGTATTATTATACTCCTGAGCATGGTTCACAGTTCTATTACATCTTCAATGTAAAAACAGCTAAATTCAAAAATGCAACCCTTACTAGTGTGGCAAATCCCTACAGAGATGATTCACTAAGATTTGGAAAGCTCCTTAAAATATTTAGTCAATCAGCACAGTATGAGAAGTTAGAGAGTTTGGTGAACTAGTTGAACTGTATAACAACCATACAAACTCACGGGACTTGTTTGGAGGATCAGTTGTCACCTTTACACAGTAGTGTAACTCTGCTATACCAAAGAATATACCACCATCAACGGTCATCTATTACCTTCCATCATCCCCTGGATTCTCTCATTTTCCACCCCCTCCCCCAGGCCTTTTGTTCTCAGCCCTGCTCTCTATTCTGTCGCTGCAGATATTCTCAGCTCACTGAACAGCCGGTTTGAAGTTGCATACCTCGGACCCGATCATGTAAAACTCTCCATCTTCCTCCAACTGAAATTTTACCGGCTTCTGGCCGAACGTTTTACTCAGGGCCATAATCATGTTGTATTCTTTCAGCAACGGGCCCGCCGCACTGCGCAAGCGTCACAACTATTCCCAGACCACGCATGCGCCAGACGACAGGAAGTAATCAATAGCTTCACATAATCAATCCTTCTCAGGCGCATGCACTGATGACACCGAGTGCACTGCGCATTTACGGAACTGTAACGGTTGTCTTTGATGTGTGGTGCTTTACATACAGGTCCACTTTTTGTTATACTATACAATGCTTGCTCGTGATATTACACACAAATAAAACGTAGTCTAAGCACTTAAAAACTTCCAATTGTAAGTTTAGCAACTAATGTTAAAATATGGAGATTTTTGTTTTTACTATAACAACTGGTATGTGATGTAGTCCCCAGGTAAACGTCACTATGCATACGGTGTCTCTAAAAAGCATATTTATAGTGATTTACAAACTTGCTTACAATAATTCCTAGAAATAGGCAATGTTTATATGAGCTAATTTGTAAACCAACCACCAAACAAAACTAACCAAAGAATGCTAAAGAAAACCAGTACAATAGGAATTCACAGTGTGTGCCCATCACTCCAACTTCATTATCCCGGCTAATAGCTACTTACTAGCATATAATCAAATTGGAGCACAGATTCTTTAAAATTGGTAAATTAAAGGAACAGGTAAATCAAAGTTAAACTTTCATGATTCAGAGCATTTTACTTCTATTACCTAATTTGCTTCATTCTTTTGGTATCCATTGTTGGAAAGCATGCATCAACTCGAGCAGGAATGTACTACTGGGAGCTAGCTGCTGATTGGTGGCCGCACATATGTGCCTCTTGTCAGCTGATGTTTTCATTTAGCTTCTAGTAATGTATTGTTGTTCTTTCAACAAAGAATACAAAAAGAATGAAGACAATTTAAACATAAAAGTAAATTGGAAAGTTTAAATAAATATTTTGGGTTTCATGTCCCTTTAATATAGATGTTCTAGGGTCATGTGCATTAATTGTAATATGTGGGTGTACAACTTTGTTCTGGTGTTTTCCTCAATGGTCATTAACCCTTTGAAAATATCAGTTACTTATTCAACACTAGGAATTAAGGGAACCTGTGTCAGTGTTGGCATCAAATTTTGTGCACAAAACACCATTGGGCCAGGCTAAAAATTATTTGTCATGGAGGGGTGTCTAAAATCTGTGGCCCAATGGTCATTAAAGGGACACTGAACCCACATTTTTTTTCTTTCATGATTCAGATAGAGCATGAAATTTTAAGCAACTTTCTAATTTACTCCTATTATCAAATTTTCTTCATTCTCTTGGTATCTTTATTTGAAATGCAAGAATGTAAGTTTAGATGACGGCCTATTATTGGTGAACAACCTGGGTTGTCCTTGCTGATTGGTGGATAAATTCATCCACCAATAAAAAAGTGCTATCCAGAGTTCTGAACCCCCAAAAAAAGCTTAGATGCATTCTTTTTCAAATAAAGATAGCAAGAGAATGAAGAAAAATTGCTAATAGGAGTAAATTAGAAAGTTGCTTAAAATGGCATGCTCTATCTGAATCACAAAAGAAAAATGTTGGGTTCAGTGTCCTTTTAACCCTATTGAAAATATTAGTTACTTATTCAACAGTGCGAATTACAACACCTATGCCAGTGTTGGCATGGTTAAACATATAGAGGTGTATGGTAAAATATTTTCTCCTGAAGGTGTTTATATTTAACATAAATGAAAACTCTTTCTTTACAATTCTCTGTCCACCTTTTCTTCTTCAACCTTATCTGTAAGAGGATAGTTTCCATAAGTAACTAAACTATAACTTCTTTATATAGATCTCCTTCTTCTGCACAGCCTCTGCTGCCTTTAGTCTTTCCTTGTACTTCAATTTCTTCTGCCACTATCTGTACTTTGATATATTGTAATGACTGAAGTTGGCATGGAGTCTGTTTTATCAGCTCATTCTGTTAGAGGTTCGGCTGCTAGTAAAGATATTAAATCTGGTAAAACATACTTTTGCAATAGATCGGTCCTCTTGAGCCAGTTTTAGTTTAACCTGTCAATCATCCTGCTTCCTATTTATTAGAATTTAGCTTTAAACTTTAAAAATAAGTCTCTTGCTTTGAAATAAAATTATCTTTGCTATGTGATTAATCCAATATCTTTTTTTTGTTCACATAAAATCTATTTACCCAATCATTTTCACACACACACACTAATTATTTTATTACTTTAATTTTAATTTTGTTAACTATTTCAGTCTCAAACATCTAATCAACTGCTTCAAGTCTACGTTAATTAATGCAACGTAATACCCATATGACTAGTAATAGTAATGCACCATAACTGTAAAAAGCTTACAAGACAATATCACCTGTAAAAAAGAAAGATATTTTACCTCATAAATTCTTCAGATCACAATAGTAAGTGCTCTGTGAACAGTTATTGTTCAGCTACTGTCAGCTGCATGTGAAGAAAAAAGGAAAAACAACAGCCAACTAGCTTTATCAGTGCTAAGGTCACACGTTGATTTGCTGTGATCTCATGAGATTTTCCTTTAACTAATAACTTATAGGGAACTAACATGACTGTGCCTTCACATGCCAGATGCACATTCCCTTACAAGTCCCAGGACTAGCACCCTGATTGGCTGCTGGCTACTGAGGACATTTTGAGATAAAATATCTTCCTTTCTTACACAGAGATGTTCAGGTGATATTGTCTAGTCAGCTTTTTGCAGCTATGCTGCATCACTTTCTAGTGCTTCCACTTTTGGGTATCCCTTTACGGTTCTGAAATTCTTTTATTTTTCGGTTTCACAAGCTCAAGACATTATGCATTAATGTTGGTTGTCTTTTCTAAAAACAAGTTTTCCAATTTCTTGTAAATCTCTGTCAAGTCACATTAATTTTTTTTTATTAATGACAAGAAGCTTTGAATGACTTGGCAGTTTGGCAGTTTTTGATCAATTTCTCAGGGTCTGATGGTAAAAAACTCACCTGAATAAAGAAAAATCATGCAAAACCTTTTTTTTTTTTACCTTATAATATAATTTGTTTCTCTACATCTAGAAAACTGCACAGTGAGATAAAAAGCTATACATTTTTTGGGGGACCTAGCAGTAATCTCATCAGACCAGAGAGCTTCAGATAATCAGGCCCGTAGGTTAATAGCAACAGTACCTGATTTAAATAACGCCAGCACTGTTAGTGACAATCACAACAGTCAGAGTGTGACTTACAATCAAATGGGGTCAATGATCTAAAATTAGTTAGCCTACCGAGAAATATCATGCCAACCCTCACATTCAGAGACCTCACTGAATGGTTTAAGAAAAGAGATTGGGCCAGAAATTCCTTGAGAGTTGTGAGCTTACCTCTATAGAAAATTAATGAAGCTCACTAGAATGCACAGTTATCATGTGTGGGAATTCCCCTCCTGACCACTAGGAGGAGGCAAAAGAGACCTCAACACACCAGAGCTTTGAATACCTTCCACTTCCCATGATCCTCAGTCATTTTTATTTGCCTCCTTGATGAGGAGTGAGGTGAAAGTGAAGTGCAGACCTACATGTCTTTGAAAAGGGTTCCTCTAAACAATCTATACACATATCCTCCTCGCAGTACCCTGTTGGTCAGAGAGGTAGACAAGGAGTCATCAGCCAGGCAGTGAAACATCTTGGACTTGTCCACTAATTCCCTGGGCTCTAGTGATCTGCTTCCTGTGGGATCTATTGTCCTTAATAGGTAAATGTGGACCTATCCATCAATACCCAGGGTTGTAGGTGCTGTTACTTATTTAGATCCTTGGTATTGTGCTTGCACTGCCTAGGATGGGCTTGTTTACTGGAAGCAATTTACTGCAGCTGAATTTATCACAGCGGACGAAGGTCCTGACAGGTAAGGGCTTTCCATTTTCATAGCCCACTGGCTATTTGTATGAACCTGTAAACATGCATAGTCTGGGGACATATATTTGTACACCATATACCTTATAGTAGCAGTTTACAGTACCTTTAAAATTTAGATTTTTTGTTAAGGTTTCTGATGTTTTAAATTTATAGCGGTCAGTTTAGTACGCTCATAAGTTACTTTTGAGCTCTACACAGTGCATTTTCTTTCACCTGCATAAAGTTCCCTCTTGTTTCCTTCGGATTCTTGGCTTTAGCGTTCACAGGTAGTGCACTTGCGCTAAGAGTTAACCATTTTTGAGTGCTTTTATGCGCACCTTTCTGAGATAAATCCTTTCATGTTTCTGTATTTAGCATGTGAGGAAGGCTTTCAGAACAGGTGGAGGTGGTAAGGTGCTCTGATTGACAGAGCTTGGTTTTAAATTTGGGGTACAAATTTTATTTAACACTTTATGTGCTGTTATTTGCTATGTAAAGCCTTTGCTGTTTTTCACAGTTTTTTTAGATTTTATTTGACAGTACCTTATTATTAATGTTACTGTTTCCCTCTTAAGGGGTAATCAGTTTTACATTGTGACTTTTCTTCCTTTTGAGGTTAATAATCGATTTTGATTGCTTAAATGCTTAGGTCTCTCTCTGTCTATCTGAGTAAGTTACTTCCTTATTGTTACTATGGAGCAAACTAGTGCATTTCAGGCTGACCTTTTAGAAGGGAGACCCTCTGATACTTTAACCCATTCCAGTTTGTGTTTGTTTTGTAAGCATTCTCAGGTGTGTACCCTTGCTCAGCTATGTACTTTATGTGTTAAGTATATTTCTAACGCTAGAACAGGGTTTTGCTGCACTTCAGAGTATGTAAGGGTTTTTGCTATATCAAAGTTGCTCCCATAAGGTGGTCGATCTTAGGTCTTTAACTTATCGGGGCTTCCCTTAGGACTGATGATAGGGATGTTTCTGAGTCTGAGGACTGTTATGCTGAGCATAATCTCTCTGAATTCCAGGACCCTGCTACTGTGCCAGACTATCCTTTAATTTTAGGCTTGAGAATATTCATACTTTATTGCAGGAAGTTTTAATTGCTTTAATGGTAGATGATTGTCCTGCTACAGATAAGCAACCAGTTAAGACAATTTATAAATTATTTAAGGAAGTTCCCAAATAGCCTTCCCGTTTTCCTACGCCTGTGTTTTAGAACTAATTTCTAAGGAATGTCAGAAAGCACATATTTTCAATGTATGTTTCTTCTTTTTTTCTGTTAATACAGAGAGTGTGGGAAGCTATTCCTAAGAGGGATGCAGCTATTTCCACTCTTGCTAGACACACCACTATTGATTTGGAGGATAGTTCCTCTTTTAAGGATCCTTTAGATAGAAAACTTAAAGGTCTTCATAGGTAATCCTTTCAGCTTGCAGGCTTTATATTTAAACCTGCTGTCAGTGTTGTCGTTTGGTGTGACAACCTGTCAGGATATCGGTGAGTGTTATTAAATTTTATATATATATATATATGTATATCTACACACATATATATAATAAGATAAAATAAGTATGCAATCTATCAAATATTAAATTTGAGCATGCTTAATACTATTGCTGGCTACATCCTGTGTAATGCAAATCTGGGGTCAGAAATTGGATGCAATGCTGATTACACATCAGAATTCAGTTCTCCCCACTCTCTATGCTAAATTACAGCTTTGTTCAATACGTTTGCTCAAATCTATGACTTAAACAATTGCCCTAATACTGATAATTATCTTACCCAGGATGCCCCCTGTGGGGAGGGAGCCAGAGAGTCTAAAAACTTGGCCTTTGAAGCTCAGGAAGATAGTAATTAACACATACTTGGCAATCAAATGTTCGATCACAAAAGCCCCTTGAAGATTCTTAATACGCATCCTGGTCTGGAAGGAAAATATGCCAAAATTCACTTACAGGCATGGGAAGACAATTTGGGATTTTAAACAACCTATATTATACATTTCAAAATATTAATTTATACCTTAGTATGGTAAATGTAAATAGATAAGTCTGAGAGATTGTCTGTTTGGATAATATTGAATATGAAATGAATTGAGTTTAAATTCATATAAGTCAATATCCTCCATACCCAGATTATATTAACAATATATATATATATATATATATATAATATATTTATATATATATATATATATATATATATATATATATATATATATATATATATATATATATATATATATTGATCTGAAACTTATACTATATTGGATAAATGTCTGCTGTATTAAATAAGTAGCTATATAGTCAATCTAAAATGTTTAAAGGATTACTAACATTTTTTTTTAATTTTCATTTAAAACGGACCCCACATTTCCAAACACAAATATAAACAATATAAAAGTGACCTACTTTTATCCATAAATGAAGCTGCATAACGTCATAAAATATATTTTTAAAATTTGCTGGTGACGTCACATAATCCAGCCCTCCGATATGGCAGGACATGTCCCAAACCATTAGCTAATCCGATACTCCAGCCCTCCTATATGGGCAGTACATGTCCCAAACCATTAGCCAATCCGATACTCCAGCCCTCCGATATGGGCAGTACATGTCCCAAACCATTAGCGAATCCGATACTTCGTTTTTGCATATAATTATAACGTTTTGTCGTTATATTGCACACGCGCACTTAAATCCTTTCACTTGCGCATGCATAATTGGTTTGCGCATGCGTGATTGGTCCAGATGAATTGTAATTTACACCCAAAGTACTAGCGGGTCTACTGCATCCACAACCAAAATGAATACAGTGACGTATTCAGTGACGTCCTGCTAACTTGCGCATGCACAGCTCGGAAAAAAGTCGCCATCTTCCAACTTCAGTTGTCAGTCCGGATTTGACAACGCTATCAGATACAGAGTGAGTGGGTTTGGAAATGGTTAAAATGCGGTGATAATTTTCTTCTAAACTGTACTTTTTAGAAACATGAAGGGCATTGTAAATGTGTTTATTATAGTACTTTCTTTCGATCCATGCTTAGTTTTTTTTGTGACTACAGTGTCCCTTTAACTGTGTCAGAATATCAAAATTATCTCATTTCACACCTAGGAGAAAACAGTAAATTGTCCCATAAATTATATATAAATGGTGTTTATATACACTCAGCAAGATATATATATATATATATATATATATATATATATACCAGTATTTATTTTTAAATAGGAATAATTTAGTTAATGATAGTTATTTTTATTTAGATTTATTTAAATTATATTTAAGTTAGGGGGTGTTAGACTTAGATTTAGGGGTTAATAAATGTAGGTAAGTGTCGGCGATGTAAGGGATGGCAGATTAGGGGTTAATAATATTTAACTAGTGTTTGCAATGCGGGAGTGCGGCGGTTTAGGGGTTAATATATTTATTATAGTGGCGGCGATGTCCGGTTTGGCAGATTAGGGGTTTAAAAATTTATTTTAGTGTTTGCGACGTGGGGGGGCCTCGGTTTAGGGGTTAATAGGTAGTTTATGGGTGTTAGTGTACTTTTTAGCACTTTAGTTACGAATTTTATGCTACCGCGTACCATAAAACTCTTAACTACTGACTTTAAAATGCGGTACCAGTCTTGACAGGAGAGGGTCTACCGCTCACGTTTTGTCAGACTCGTAATACCGGCGTTAATGCAAGTCCCATTGAAAAAAGAGGATACGCAATTTACATAAGTGGATTTGTGGTATTTCCAAGTCTGGCCAAAAAAGTGAGCGATACACCTGTACCTGCAAGACTCGTAATACCAGCGGGCGTTAAAAAGCAGCGTTAGGACCGGCCAATGCTGCTTTTTAAGCCTAACGCACAACTCGTAATCTAGCCGCATATGTTTCCAGGGACAATGAAATGCATTTCCAAGGGACAATGAAGGGACAAGCATCCGGTTGGAGCGTAACCAAAACGTTCACCAATGATTACAAAATAGATGCAGGGTTATCACTTGATAAACTCATGCTCATGCAAGAGGAAGGAAAGGGGTCTTTGGTGTTTTGCTGGAATTTTGACTGACTCAGAACTGCTGCCTTTTGAAACACAGTCTCTATAAAGCAAGCCTGGGCCTAACTTTCTTTATCCATAATTGCAATACTTCTCATATGAGGTGAACTGGATTTATTTGAAAAAGCTGAACTTCAAATTGGTTTATTTGGTGATGTATATGATTGCTCTATATTTTTAATGTTTTAAATCAAAGGTATTCAAAAGCTATAATTAGATTACAGCTGGAAATTTGAAGAGCATATTTGGTGTTTTAAGTTTATATCCATAGTCCTGTGTAAATTAGAATCAGTCATATTTAATGGTAATAATTTATTTGCTAGTCAGCCATTATTTTGAACTCTTTCAGATCTGTACATAAATTGGTTATTGTGGTTAAATCTCTGGTAGTTATTAATTAAGCACTGTTAAGTTTGCGGTATTTTATTGTGGTATTTTAATGTGATTCATTGTGAGCAAGGTTAATTTTAAAAATATATTTTTTATGATCTGGTGTATAGAATACTGTAACGGAATAAGCGTGCATAATTGATTCATAATCTAGTTTCTACCTAAATATAATTCAAGGTGTTTATAAATTTAACTAATCTAGAACAAAGGAATAAATATTAATTTTTAATTGTTACGTATATACATTTTATTGGTAGACAACTGCTGAAATAAGTACACCAACATTTTCTTGGAGGTAAATGCTAAGATAATAATAAATAATAATTTTGTAACCTCATATATACCGACATATTTTTTTTTCTCGTTGGTAAAAATTGTATAAGCGTTTTAATTTAACCAAATACTAAGCCAAAATATTAATGTCTGTTACTAGAAGTGAATCAAATGAATCTGTACTCAGTGTTGAAATATGTTTCCCAAAATTACCCCTTACTAATCTCCTTAGAATGGACGTTATAGCACATTAAAAATAGGTGTAATATTGCGGGTGATTTAAATGATTATATGGATATGCTTGCAATTAAGGCTAAAAATATTGCTATTGATAATGGAAGATGGAATGAAAAAAGTGAGTTATTCCAGGAATTATTAAAAATTAATCATTGCAAAAGTCTCAAAAAACGCAATGAACTAATACTAAAATCCTGGCCCCTTGTAATATGCATTATTGACAAAATGTTCACTTACCTTATAGAAAAGGAATTGCAATTACAGGGGCTAGAAGATGGTATTCACTCATCACGCAAATGCAAAGAGAATTTAGAAATAGCCGAAAATAAAATTGTTACATTTAAATAAGACATGGACACCTTAGATAAGCATAACCAAAAATTACTAGCTCAAATACAAGCTTTAGATAAACAACTCGCACAAAACCAAAAAGAGTTAAAGGAATTAAAAAGACAATCTCGCCATAATGAAACCCCCTCTCTTGATAGTGAAAATAATGAAAATAATAATGCAGGTATTTTAAAAACCCTTAAAGAATTGATGTGAAATGAACTGCAGAACATTAGGGAATAATTTATACAAAGGACCCCTATTGGGTTAGAAGTACACTTCCCAAATAGACAGTTACCGCATGTTTTAAATTCAGGGAACTGCTACACTTTGGGGGGGGGGGGGGAGTGATAATAGTGAGTCAGGGGGCAGAGCCAGCTATCCAGATAGCCCACATAGTACTAATGTATGTTAGAGGTCTCCCTATAGTAAATATAGGGCAGATAGGGGATGCTCCAGCCCCAAGAATAAGGTCCCTAGGAAAGCCCAAGATACATCTAATAAGCTATTTGACACCCCTAAAATAATTAATTTCTTAAGTGGTGCAGTGCCTACATTTTTCAACAAGGGAACCAATTCTATTATTGACCACTTAGAAACCTATGAGAATGCTTTATCCATAATGAATGTTACTAGTGAGCAGTCAAAAATTGAATGTCTGCCCTGGGTATTTGAGGGTAAACATCACAAGTTCTTTGCTTCATTAAAGGATATGAATATTCATTCCTGGAGTGAAACAAAACAACAGTGCTAAAAGGAGTTCGGGCAATATTGCACTAAAACAGCTGCGAAAATAGCTGTGTATGGTTTAAAATTTAGTGCCAATCAAAGCCCTATAGAATTCCTTTCTGTACTAAAAAGTGCGTACAGTATGGCTGAAGTCTACCCCATATTTGAAAATTCAAAATTTGTGAATCTGTTTTATGAAGCACTACCCTCACACATCAAACTTAATTTGGCTAGAGATTTTGATGAGCACTGCTCATTGGACTGGCTGACCAAAGAGAGTACAAAATTATAAACTTAGAGTCTAAAAAGAAAACTTATGTGGAAGTGGCCCGAGAAAATAGGCCTTCCCCACAAAGTTTTAACTCTGCCCCTCCCCCATCAAGGGCCGAGGTGCAGAGAGAATATATTTAAAATGGGGGGCATACCCAGACAAATAGTTATCCCCTTAAAAATAAATACCAAAAGTGGCGAAAATACTCTCAGGGTAACTAGACACCCAAAGTAAATAGTGCTCCCCAAGATATTAACGCTGAACAAGTTGAACCCCAAAGACAACCACGTCAAAATAGAAACAATAGATATGATTCTGAGGGATCCCAAGGATCCAGGAATCAGTACCCTGGGATATCAAAATATCGGTCCATGGGTAAAAAAGCTTGTACAATCAAGTGAGCCAACTTAGTACACAGTTAAGTCAATTATGTACACTATTTACTAATATGAGTCAAGTTCTGACGGCTCAGAACCCTAATAATCCTTTTTTAGGGGTACAGCCAGTGGCCAGCAGTGGACCACAGGCACAGTCATAAATACTCCGGTATTACCTGAGAGAGAAGGGAGAGATATACCAAACGAAATGATAAATGTTAATAATGGTACTAATCATGTTCTCTCCCTACAGACCAGGAACGGATGATTTAGCTGTGATGACGAGCAGCCTCAACCAGGAAGCTCTAACAAACCTCTTCCTTTGCAGTTTTCTCCTAACCTTATTTCCACAGATGCAGTACACAGGGACCCTGTCAGCCCTATTATAGAGGAAAAGACCGGTAAGAGTGAAAATTCTTCTACATCAGGTAAAGTGGTTGATACAGGTAAAACGTGGCGAAGCCCACAATTGTGTAAGCATGCAAATTTTCTGTGTGAAATGGTAGAAACTGCAGGGAGATATTATGTATTAGCTGAGCTCCAGGATTCAGTCTCAAACCCTATCATGGGATTAATTGATACTGGATCTCAGGCAACTATTTTATCCCACAGGTACTACACACAGCTAAATGAGCTGACACTCCACAAACCTAAACTAAAGGAATTTGATGGTTCACTAATAGGTGTTGGGGCGATTCTCTCAGAGTTTGGGGTACGGCATGGTTAAAGCTAAAGCTGGGGAGCAGGGTAATAAGACACCCTGTCATTATAGTGGATCTACCAACTGATCGTTTAATTATTGGTAGTGATCTCCTGAAGCGATTAAGCACCATAATTGATTGCATAAATAATGTAATTTGGTCACAAGTAAAAAGACCTATTAATTATGAGCGGTCCGGCATATCTCTCACCTGACATAACTGTCACGTGTACCTGAAATCACTATCCTACAAACAGATAATCAGATTCCCCTATGTGACTCTGATGGTAAAAAAAACATTTCGCCTGGAGAGATAGCAAATATTTCCTTAGACGGCAATGTATTAACCATATCTCTCCACAAGGGGGACCCTAAATCCCCTAAAGGGGGAGATCACTCAATTCCTCGCAGAAATTGAGAAAGTTAAAGATAATAAGTGCACTGATACGCTGTGAAGAAGCCGCACCGGAAGTTCCTAGCGGTGAAACACGTGTTGCGTGTTTGCACATGACTCGGGAAAGGCCGCCCGAGTAAAGGAGGAGGTTGCTGTTATAAGACATGGCCGGGTAGAAGTTACCGAACAGTAACTGGAGGATTTTGCACAGTCTGTCAGCATCGCACATTGGAGATAAGTGTCACGCATGGTGGAGTGGTGAGAATTAACGGAAGGCCCCTTAGATGAGCGTATAGCTCTCTGTAGGATATCGCCTCAAATATTGATTCACCGCCACATATATGCATTTACAGTACTGTCTTCTTACAAGATATCTTGTCACCTATAAAATCTATGCCGGCTTAATGTTGGTCACTGCATATATTCAGTTTATTTTATCACTGCATGCCGCTGAGCATTAACATGTTACATGCTTAACCTCTGCTGTTATTACGCATACTGTGACTAACAACTGCATCTTTTTCAAACTGTTGAAGCGCTAACATTGCATTGAACATCATGCTGGATTGCATTTAATTTTACATCTTGCTACAGCCTAAACGCTTACTGCTGCTTCCCTGCTTGCTTTGTTCACAGTTGTTGGTTACTGAACTTTTAACTGAAGTACTGACTGCACTGTATACAGCATTTAAGAATCATGGTTACATATTATTGATGGACTGACTATACCTCCAGTGCTTTTTTTGCTAATTGAATACAGTCTCTATTTGTTGCACATAGCATTTACTGTGGATATTTTATACCGCATTTTTTAGGGGTAAATTTGTGGATTAATTATATCACATATCCCTTTGAGCTTTAAATATGCAATATTATTGTGACTAATTTAGCATCATATAAGCTGTTGATTTTTATTGCCATGGCCATGGCTTATGTTTTTATTCACTGTGGTTAGCAATATATATTTTTATAATATATTTGTTTAGTCAATAAATTGTTCACTTCATTTCATCAATTGAGTGTATTTCAATTCTTTGCTTTTTTGGGTCCAGTTCAGTGTGAGTGCTGGTCATCACAAGTCTGATATAATTTTATGGTGTTTTACATGAGAAGTGCTTTCTATGGAATCCTTTTCTTTTCTGAACTCTTTATCTTTTTTCTGTCAACTCCCTTTTCTCCAACATTGGTGTGTCCGGTCCACGGCGTCATCCTTACTTGTGGGATATCTCTTCCCCAACAGGAAATGGCAAAGAGTCCCAGCAAAGCTGGCCATATAGTCCCTCCTAGGCTCCGCCCACCCCAGTCATTCTCTTTGCCGTTGCACAGGCAACATCTCCACGGAGATGGTTAAGAGTTTTTTGGTGTTTAAATGTAGTTTTTATTCTTCTATCAAGTGTTTGTTATTTTAAAATAGTGCTGGTATGTACTATTTACTCTGAAACAGAAAAGGATGAAGATTTCTGTTTGTGAGAGGAAGATGATTTTAGCAGACAGTAACTAAAATCGATTGCTGTTTCCACATAGGACTGTTGAGATGAAGTAACTTCAGTTGGGGGAAACAGTTAGCAGACTTTTCTGCTTAAGGTATGACTAGCCATATTTCTAACAAGACCATGTAATGCTGGAAGGCTGTCATTTCCCCTCATGGGGACCGGTAAGCTATTTTCTTAGTCAAACAAACAGAATAAAGGGCTTAATATGGGCTAAAAAAAACTGGTAGACATTTTTATGGGCTAAATCGATTGCTTTATTTGGGCATTTTATTCATATTTATGCTGACAATTTGCATTTATAAACTTGGGGACCGTTTATTAAACGGCAGGCACTATGTTAGACACCTTTTCCAGTCAGGGGGCCTTCCTAGTTGTAGACTGAGCCTCATTTTCGCGCCATTACTGCGCAGTTGTTTTTTTGAGAGCAGGGCATGCAGATGCATGTGTGAGGATCTGAAATTTGCTGGAAAAGCTTCTAGAAGGCGTCAATTGGTATCGTATTCCCCTCTGGGTTTGGTTGGGTCTCAGCAAAGGCTATAGCTGGGACTGTATAGGGGTTAAATTTGTAAACGGCTCCGGTTCCGTTATTTTAAGGGTTAAAGCTCTGAAATTTGGTGTGCAATACTCTTAATGCTTTAAGACACTGTGGTGAAATTTTGGTAATTTTTGAACAATTCCTTCATACTTTTTCACATATTCAGTAATAAAGTGTTTTCTGTTTAAAATTTAAAGAGACAGTAACGGTTTTGTTTTAAAACGTTTTTTGTGCTTTGTTGACAAGTTTAAGCCTGTTTAACATGTCTGTGCCTCCGGATAAGCTATGTTCTATATGTATGAAAGCCAATGTGTCTCCCCATTTAAATTTATGTGATAATTGTGCCATAGCGTCCAAACAAAGTAAGGACAGTACTGCCACAGATAATGAAATTGCCCAAGATGATTCCTCAGATGAGGGGAGTAAACATGATACTACATCATCTCCTACTGTGTCTACACCAGTTTTGCCCACACAGGAGGCACCTAGTACATCTAGTGCGCCAATGCTTATTACCATGCAGCAATTAACGGCTGTAATGGATAACTCCATAGCAAATATTTTATCCAAAATGCCTAATTATCAGAGAAAGCGCGATTGCTCTGTTTTAAACACTGAAGAGCAGGAGGGCGCTGATGATAATTGTTCTGTCATACCCTCACACCAATCTGAAGGGGCCATGAGGGAGGTTTTGTCAGATGGAGAAATTTCAGATTCAGGAAAAATTTCTCAACAAGCTGAACCTGATGTTGTGACATTTAAATTTAAATTAGAACATCTCCGCGCACTGCTTAAGGAGGTGTTATCTACTCTGGATGATTGTGACAACTTGGTCATTCCAGAGAAATTATGCAAGATGGACAAGTTCCTAGAGGTTCCGGTGCACCCCGACGCTTTTCCTATACCCAAGCGGGTGGCGGACATAGTAAATAAGGAGTGGGAAAAGCCCGGCATACCTTTCCCCCCCCCCCCCCCCCCTATATTTAAGAAATTATTTCCTATGGTCGACCCCAGAAAGGACTTATGGCAGACAGTTCCTGAGGTCGAGGGGGCAGTTTCTACTCTAAACAAGCGCACTACTATTCCTATCGAAGATAGTTGTGCTTTCAAAGATCCTATGGATAAAAAATTGGAGGGTTTGCTTAAAAAGATTTTTGTACAGCAAGGTTACCTTCTACAACCCATTTCGTGCATTGTTCCTGTCACTACAGCAGCGTGGTTCTGGTTCGAGGAACTAGAAAACTCGCTTAGTAGAGAGACTCCATATGGGGAGGTTATG
Organism: Bombina bombina; assembly: GCF_027579735.1. Classification (NCBI taxonomy): domain Eukaryota; kingdom Metazoa; phylum Chordata; class Amphibia; order Anura; family Bombinatoridae; genus Bombina; species Bombina bombina. Next base: position 423,409,888 of record NC_069500.1, on the reverse strand, counting down.
GACAGAGTTCACGCACTTAAGTTGGCTAACTCTTTTATTTTAGATGCCGCTTTGCAATTAGCTAGATTAGCGGCGAAAAATTCAGTGTTTGCTATCGTGGCGCGCAGAGCGCTTTGGCTAAAGTCTTTAGTCAGCGGAAGTGTCATCCAAGACAAAATTGCTTAACATCCCTTTCAAAGGTAAAACTCTATTTGGACCAGAATTGAAAGAGATTATTTCAGACATCACTGGGGGAAAGGGCCACGCCCTTCCACAAGATAGGCCTTTCAAGGCCAAAAATAAGTCTAATTTTCGTTCCTTTCGCAATTTCAGGAACGGACCGGCCTCTAATTCTGCATCCTCTAAGCAAGAGGGTAATGCCTCACAACCCAAACCAGCCTGGAAACCGATGCAAGGCTGGAACAAGGGTAAGCAGGCCAAGAAGCCTGCCGCTGCTAACAAAACAGCATGAAGGAGTAGCCCCCGATCCGGGACCAGATCTAGTGGGGGGCAGACTCTCTCTCTTTGCTCAGGCTTGGGCAAGAGATGTTCAGGATCCCTGGGCACTAGAAATAGTTTCTCAGGGTTATCTCCTGGAATTCAGGGAACTACCCCCAAGGGGAAGGTTCCACATGTCTCACTTATCCTCAAACCAAATAAAGAGACAGGCGTTCTTACATTGTGTAGAAGACCTGTTAAAGATGGGAGTGATACACCCAGTTCCAATAAAGGAACAAGGAATGGGATTTTATTCCAATCTGTTCGTAGTTCCCAAAAAAGAGGGAATTTTCAGACCAATTTTGGATTTGAAGATCCTAAACAAATTTCTCAGGGTACCATCGTTCAAGATGGAAACCATTCGAACGATTCTACCCACTATCCAGGAAAGTCAATTTATGACTACCGTGGCTCTAAAGGATGCGTACCTACATATTCCTATCCACAAAGAACATCATCAGTTCCTAAGGTTCGCTTTTCTGGACAAGCATTACCAGTTTGTGGCCCTCCCATTCGGGTTAGCCACTGCTCCAAGGATTTTCACAAAGGTACTAGGGTCCCTTCTA